>NW_021940818.1:352879-374589 GCF_001715985.3 Manacus vitellinus
GCAGCCCCCAGCCAGGGGCTGGGGGGCCCCAGAGGGCCCAAGGGGCTCAGAGCCCCTTCCTCATGGCTCACAACATGGCCACCTCTCCTCAACAACCCAACTACAACTCATCTCTTCCGGTGAGTTTGTGATATGTTTACATTTTCGCAGGAGCGCCCATTGGACAGAACTCCAAAACTTCCAGGGGTTTCCACCCCTTGGGGTCTACCACCTTTTTTTAGCCTCTGGGGGAAAACAAGATTCAAACCACGACACGTTCCCATTAAGTCACTGCACATCCATAACTTGCTAGGTAAATATGCCTGGCATCACCAGTCCTATTTACATGCATATACATGTTGAAAATAAAGGCTCTTCTCCAAACTTTCAAGTGAATCACTTCACAATCACTACTTAATAAATATTCAGAGAGGAACAAACTGAAACAAGACATGAACATACTTAAATGAAAAAAAAAGGAGCCTACTTAAACAACTGGCTTTTGCAGATGCAATTTTCCATTTCCTACCTGCAAACAGTTGAGAAGAGCTATGGACTGGCCCTGGGAGTGCCATTCAGTCCAAGTTCATGGAGCCTTGCACTGAAATGGAAACCCACTTCTCAGCTGGAAATACTCACAAAAGTGACAGACACCAATAACACAAATTAATTTTCTTAGAGATATTTCCTGCCCCTTTGTGCCACTAGAATAAGATAAAAAGAGGTTCCTTGCAAGCCCCCTGTAAGCCGTGGCATGCTTTCCTCCACGTCCTCCCAGCAGTGCGAGCTCCTGACCCCTGCAGCTCCTCTGCCGGTATGGAGGGCATGTGGATCAGCCCTGAGATGATCCATAATTGGATGTGCTTGCTGGTGGCCCAGGGAGAGCCACACCACATGCTCAGAGCAGCACTCACACACCTTGCTACCCACACACTGTAACTGCTGCAGGCTCCTGTTTCGGTCCTGTCCTTCAGTCGCCTGTCTGACTTACTGGATGTTGGCACAGAGTTTGGAAAGGGATTTCCACTGTCCTTGCACATACAGCAAGTGTGGCAAGTAGGCTGCCCTACGTGAGTTCTGCCTCAAGTTCAGCAAATTCATCCCTGAGCAACAGGGTTTTAAAACACCAATCAAAAAAAATCTCCAAACTTGGATGTGAAGTTTGATACAGGTTCATGGCTCTTATCCTCCTACTGTGCCAGACCAGGCAAGGGTTAGTTCAAATGCAGACGATGACAAAACAAAGGCTGTTGGAGTCAGCCTTCCTCCTCCTCCATGAGTTGGCAATCCCTTTGCCCTACCCAGGCTACTTGTTGATATTCACTTAATATTCTGGGGTGGTTAGGACAGTTATGCAATATTTTTAGGTCATGGCCTCCTCGGCCAACTGTGTCACACTGCCTGCGCAGGTAATCCAGAAAGGTTGACTTCGGGTTGGTCTCCATAGATTTTAGGCTTTTTCTATAGGCAACAGATATAAATGTCTCTCCAGAGTACTAGTTAAATTTGATTTCCAAAAATATCCTCTGCACAAGATGTTTTGTCTCTCTCCTGTGGCTGAAGGGCAAACCCAGGGAGATTAGCCCTGCAAGGCTGTAGCCAAGCAGAGTACCAGCCCCTCCATCTCACTGTTTCCATGGCCAGAGCTTTAGACTTCCCTCTTCCAAATGGAAATATCATCTTCCCCCACATCTGTGTGTCAGTCTTTCAACACTCTCACACCCACTGTCCAAATAAGATAAGCATTCATCTTAGGAGTCTTTACCACCAATTATAAAAGCAACGAGCACTGACATTTTTTTCTAGATTTTTCAAGTCACAAGAAGTTTATCTACCACAAGGTCAGGCAAGAGGCAGCATTTATTCAGATACTGAGCAACATTATCAGAGGCCAAGTGAAGTATCGAAGTAGAATCTGAAATTTGCTGGGAAACGTTGCCCTTGTATTTGCAGGCATTATGCTGAACACAGCTACTCAGTATGCACTCAAACACATTCCAATTGTTGCAGAAAATCACTCCCCGTGCAATAAAATGGTGGGGGGCCCAATGGAGAAATGCAAATCATCTGCTGTTCTCTGGCACAAATAGGACAGGATAAAAGTCTCTAATACCAGCATGGTTTGATTATCTAATTACCCTCCTTTTATTACAATGAAGAGAGATGTTAAGGGGTTGTTATGAAGACAGATTTTGGAACCATAACCCCCCAGTTGCTCCTGGGCCAGCCTTGGGTGTGAAGGTAGAAGGGCAGGGCAGTGCTGCAGATGCAACATAGCCCTGCCACTGGTATACTGTAGTTGGAATAACAGTATGTTTTAGCCAACATTTAGTTTCCCAGGGCACTGGGTACTTGGAGAAAGTACCCAGTACTTTTTTCTACTCTGTGGGGGTAGGCAACAATAAAGGTCCATTTTTCTTAAATATTCCTGTATTTCACCTCACACACTTATGAATTTCCTTACAAAATAAGGCACAGCAGGGACAGAAATGGCATAGAATACAACCCAAATATCCTACCCCAACTCGATTTCAGACTTGAGGGAAATCACACAGAAAAATGAAACAATGGCATTTTCTGAAAACTTTTTCTGGATAGTAGAGAATAGGAGCAGATATTTTGAGAACAAGTTTGAATATAGAGCCTGACCATGAACATAACACATCAGACTGACCATGACCAATTTTTACCTTATTTGACTGTTTTAGCAAAAGAGAGCCCATGTAGGAACCCAGTGGCCTGTTCAGGAGAGCTGCAAGCAGATCACATTCAAAGAGTGCAGACTTGGCAGCACAGAGATGTCACCCACTGCATCAGCCTTTGAATTTACATCCTCTTCTGCAGTACAACCCTACACTTCCTCAGGGACCTACCAACACACATCACTCTTGCCCTCACAAAAGGAATTTCTCTTTTCTGAACAAGAGGGGAATTACATTCAGAGTGAGCACCTTTGTAAACAGCAACGGTGTTTCACAAATGAATCCTCTACAGTTCGGCAAAACAGGACACACTCAGCCACAGAGCACACCTGCTCCCTGTGTGGGATGTTTATGCATGTGTCATGTTTTTGTTCACAACAGTACTGTGGTAATGAGCCTGGGGCAGTTCAGGTGAATGTCAGCAACCAAGACTTCAATCAATCCAGAGACAGCAGTCATGGAAATGAGGGAACGGATCACCACATCATTCAGACGGTGGGACACTTTTCCTATTCCTAGTGGAGATCTTACGATAATTAGAGCAATTAGAGAGAAAAGCTTCTTGCAGAGTGAGTAAAACTAAATATATATATATCTAATTTCAGAAAAGCACATTGTGAAAATGCTGCATACTAACTATTGTTGCCAAGACAAGTATCTGTGTAAAGAGGAGACTCTTCCACAACTCTCTTCCAGATCTCAGTAACTGAACTTAGAAAATGTCAGCGTGATGATCCTGCAAAGGATAATGCTCAGCTGAAAAATGAGAACGGGAGGAGTAGTACACAGAGAAAGACTTGCTATTCATTATCCAAAGTCTGTATTAACATGCCTTTTTCAAATTAGGCCTGCCAGATAGAAATGATTTGCTCTCATACAATATGAAACAGAACAAAAAGCAGGCTCAAGGACAAATAGTCTCTGAAGGTACTTATAGTGTCAGTCTGCTGAAGTTATAGTATGCCATTGTTGTCTTTTAAACAGGCTAAAGTCTTTGTCAATCAGCTCTCTACAATCTGTGAGACTGTATGG
Source organism: Manacus vitellinus (assembly GCF_001715985.3). Taxonomy (NCBI): domain Eukaryota; kingdom Metazoa; phylum Chordata; class Aves; order Passeriformes; family Pipridae; genus Manacus; species Manacus vitellinus. The sequence continues at coordinate 356,593 of NW_021940818.1, forward strand.
ACACTGGCCCTCCACCAGACTTTTCTACTGCTACTAGTAGTTGGGAGATGGCTTCTCCCCATTGGAGTCGAAATCACACGGGATCAATTGTCTCAGCTGCTTCTCATGTTTGTGGGAACAGCAGCAGATATACTTGAATTTGCCAGTGAAACCTTGGACATTGAGGATGTTCGGTAAGGACTTTTTGCTGATTTAAATAACTTGCATGGTGCAAGATGCTTGTGTAATGTGCAGTGTTCAGACTGGTGAACTGTATTTCCCATAGAAAACAGAAGGCTACATTCAAAGGCTCTGTTTTCCTACTCTTGCCTTTACCTTTGTGAAAGGCTTAAGTTCTACAAGCTTTATTAGTCCTACAAGCTCTTCTCTGTTGCCAGCAGAGAAAGCATGTCAGATCCATCACAATAAAAGGTTCAAAGAGCCAAACAAGTAGCAGAACTGCCATGCAGCATCAGTTCTTTTGGCTACAGGAGCTGAAACACTGGATACATAGTAAGCCTCCTTCAGGTTAACGAATTGGTTTAAACTGGCAAGGAAGCAACTAGAGTTTGCTTTAGTGATTCATTATCCAAGTTGCTTCTTTGGTTATCTCACATGTGCTTTCTTCATGATAGAATGACAAAGTGTTCAAAGATAAGGAGAAAGGGAGTGACAGTCTGGTATGAATTTTTAACTGTTGTGACCTCTCCCAGAGAAAGTAAGCTCATCTCCCCCTCACAGTGCTGAGAGATGAGCTGTGAACATCCATCATAAAGGAAAAGAGTCACAGAAGAGGTTCATCCTCCCAAAAAAATACTATTTTATTTTTATTAATATCAAAGCAAAGTTTTTAGAGCAGGAAAAGAGGTCCCTCCCACTTGGGAGAGAAGCTTAAGGCTTCCAAGGAATGTAAAGAATGTAATCACTGCAAGTGTAAAGATATCTCTTCTTTGAGCCACAGAGTCTATTTCCATATGCTTTTCATTATAATGTTAGCATCAGATATTTAGTGTAATTACACAGCTGCAACATGCAGCCTGAACAGCAAAAATTCCATACTAAGAGGTGCCTCTGTTTTCCTTAGTCTTTAATCTCAAGAGCATGCATTAATAAATCACTCTTTCACTCAACCACTCTAAATGACATTCCAAACACAACAGGAAACATTTTTGTTATCACATAAGGAAACCGCATCTTTATTGTTATCACTTTTTTCCCCCTCCCATAGGAAGAATTATGCTCTCATAAATGCAATTCTTGCTGTATGGACCTGGAGTATGCTACAGTTTCCACTTGATCTTGCAGGTTAGTACTTGCACGTAGACAAGAAAAGGGAAAAAACGCTCTTAAGTTTTCGCTGGCACATCTTGTGGCTGTGCACACACTACAGGCTATACCGAGGACTTCTGGCAGAGAGCAATTTATATGACAACGACAGCTTTTGAAGAAAGCCCATTATGGTTTCTTTTAAGGAAACGCTTGTTTCTGGGTAACCTCTGATCTCCCCGATAGAACTCTCTACTTTCAGAAAAAAGAAGAAAAAGCATTGTAATATTGTATTGCTCCAGTTGCCTGTTGCTGCCTTAAACTTCACCATGTGAGCTCTCAAGTTAGATCTGGTCTACTATATTATGTCTTCAATGTGGGTAGGTTTCTAGACCCTGTGGAGAGGCAGGCAATTATTAACCACAGAGAACAGCACAGCCAAAAGCACTGGGGACATTATCCCAGGAGAAATTGCCTATTCACAGGAAACCTAAAGGACCATATGACGTTGGGACTGTACACCCTTACCTTAATCTAAAAGGCCCAATTATTCAGTCAGCTCAGGGCGGTGTTTGTCCCTGGGCAGAACGGGCTTTGCAATGACCAAGAAGAACAATGAAAGCTGTCTGAGTCCTCATTTGTTCCAACCATTTTGTTCTCCAGTCACTAGAAGTTTGCAACACAGGTATAGCAGCCCAAAGATGCTTATCCTCACTAGCATCTTACACAAAATTAGTTACTAGGTTGACACTATGACTAAAATAATAAGTTAAAAATTCCTGACCATTTTTTATTATTATTTTATTCACTAGCCTTTGCTTCATGGACAGCACTAGGCTTCGTTTTCAACAGTAAAGTTATGAAAATATTTCAGCATTTCAGCTCAGCAGCTCACCTCCTGAAAAATCTGATGCAATCACATTTCAGATTTATCACAGCTGAAATTCTTGTTATGGTAAAATACATTCTGTTACAGATGCACAGCACTCAGGTTTAAAAAAAACCTCAACCAACCAAAAAACATCCCATACACATCACCACCATCCAGATAAATTCAAACAGCACTTAAACAATCTGTGCATTTTTTTCCCCTCTGGTTGTTGCTTTTCTGCTTGTTTAATTACATTTACCAGTTAGAAATTAAGTTATTGAACACACTTTTCTCTGAAATTATTATGGGTATGGCTTATTTTAGGCACTTCTATACAGTTGCACAGATAGTACTTATTATTCAAGCATCAGAGTGTTTACTCATGCATCCAAGATGACGTAAAAGAAATTTTTAGGCACTTATGATTAGACTACAGCAATGCAGTTAGGACTATTAAACAGCAATAGCACAAAAACATATTAAAAAATTAGCTGCTGCTGAAGCCTTGCCTAATGGATTCAGCAAATTTCTACATTCTACAGTTCATTTTCCATTTGAGTCTCAACTAGTTTTCCCCCTCCCCAGCAATGACTCAAACAATAGAATTCTTTTGGCAAGCTGAAATGTTTGGTAGTTGTTACTGCATCACAAGTAGTGATGTTTTTTAAACTAATGAAATCTCACTGTCCAAGAGACAGGTTAGTTATTTAAGCTACGCGCATTTTTGTAAGAGACAGCCAAAATGACCCCATACAAACCCTCCCAATGGTCCTTCTCTAGGCACCACAACACAGAGAGCATTTGAGCCCACCACCACCTTTATAGCCAAGGGGAACCCATGTATGCACGTTCCAGCAGTTGTGTGCAATTGATACCCAGAAAACTAAGTAACTGTGGCTCAAGTCTTGCATGGCAAGCAGAAACCACACAGTGCTCAATACTGCTCTGCACTAACAGGACTTACTCATTCTGTGACACATGAAAAAGGCAATGGTTATCTGGTGAATCTTTAAAAGCAAGGTCTTAGACAGCCCAGAACAAGCTGAAGTGTAACAGCTCAGGCTGCTCCTATTCAGCACAGTAGTTTTTTTCTTAAAGATACATGAATGATGTATCAGCATGTTGATTTACCAAAGAAATGTCTGGGAAAGTTGTGAAGAAAGATTAGGTGATCTATTTCTGTTTCTTGCTTTAGAAGTGTATAAATACCGGTATCTTTGTGGGATAGAAAAGGGGAAGTGGTTTTTGGTCCTGTTTGCTGGACCACATAAGTGCCTCACGTGAGCTGAGTGTTTTGCCGAAACAAATCCCAGAAAACGGATATGCTGTATGTTGCACAGTTCACAGTTGAATGCATTTATAATCCAGGGTACCCTGTCTTATAAGTGCCCTTTAAACCAACCCTGGCTTTGCTTCACAAAGTTGTTTTAACCTAACTGTTTTGCTTCTAGTACAGCATATTGGCTGCAAACCAAGTGCATCATCCAGGCGGATCCCCAGCCTGCTGCTGTGCAGGTACAGCGCGGAACTGTGGAACATCTGGGTCAGCCTTTTCATACAGGATGGGCCCTTCTTCATTGTGCGTTCAATCCTCATGGGCCACTTCAGAATATTCAATCAGATGCTGGTATTTTTTACAGCTAAGAATGTCTTGGTTGTGACTCTACAGTTGTATCGTTTGGCAGTGATAATGTTCGACTTCCGTGCCACCATCCTGCAGAAGAGCAGGAAAGGAGAGGTCTGTTGCTGCCCATGTGAGCCTTACGAGGCTCGTGCTCATGCTGCCAGTCACCACGACAACGAATTGAAAGAGCTGGTTGCTTTTCCTCCAAAAGAGGAATCCCAAGCTCCGTCAGAAGATCACTGAGCAGTTACTGACTTGAAAGAAGTTCCATTTCCCACAGCTTCTTCAGAAGGGCTTTGCCTGTTTCTATGATCAAACACACCTTGAGTTCTTAAGTCACCTCTTCCACCATGAGAACATTAATTTCTTCTAAATTGTAGGGGAAATTTCTCAAGCAAATTCACAGGAGTGGGACTTCCTTTTTAATCCATTTATATTGTGGGGTTTGACTAGTTCCATATTATTATTATCCACAGGATTTTGTAGGCGTAGTTTGTAGTAGAAAGGTTGTACCAAGAAAGGCTGGGTGCACTAACAAAATTGGTTATTACCATTGGTGGCACTGTGCTAACCTATGTACTTGCATGTATTCAGATAGACAGACAAGCCTATCCATATGGGAAGTACAAAAGCATTTAGCTCTACTTGAATGGTTGGGCTATAACTCCAGTGTGACGAACAATATGTTCACTGTGTATGGGAGCAACTTCAGCAGCAACAACTGTGCAAGTGAAGAGGGATGACAAATGTCTGCTGTTACTGTGACATCTGAACATTGTTCATTCCATAAATTTAAGAAAACCTTCTTCAGATGTTACCTCATCCTTGGCTGGATTTAGTTAAGAACTATGCAACACCATGAAACTGCATATGAAAGACACTTAAAATATGCATGGTCTGAGTAACCTAAACCTTAAAAGAAAACCAAAAGCAGCCTTATGGATCATTAGGAGACAGCTGCATTTGCTAGAGGCATTTTCTACAGAGTTGCTTGCCTTTCTATTTCTACCAGTTAGAACACACGCACAGTTAGAACACACACGCACAAAACCTCACCAAAATATTTGTAAATACTTTTTTTCCCTCTTGATTTCACTGTTCTTACAGGTGAGACAAGTTTTTAAAATATCTCCATTTTATATGATTTTTTTAGAAGTGGCCAGACCCAGGCATACAATCTCACTAGAAAGAAGATGGCACTGCTGCTCAAGTTTGACAAGACAATCTAAGCAAAAGGATTCAGGCACCCACTTCACATTTCATAAAGCACCACAAGGTCCCCTGAAATAACTTGAGAGATTGCCTGGCCTGGTGAGTGTCAAGACCCATTTTTAAGACATGGCTACTAATTATTAATTTACACTTTTCACATTTGGAATGAACTACATATGTCCCAATTTCTCTCAAGTGCACACTTGAGATCAGTGTAAGGCCATTGACTTTGCTGGACTTGGTTTATAGAGGCTAAAAGTAAGAGAAGTGATTTTTGAAAGTCCACCTAAAAATTAAATTCTCACACAGGTGTGAATTCTCACAAATTTCTGCATCCATTCTGAAAGAGAGCAGAAAAGCATATAAAGTGACCTAATTAAGGTAATTTCCCTTATGAAAAATACCCAATTAAAAACTGTTTTCTAAAGCCTCAGCCATCTAAAGCCAGAATCTGTTTTCAGGAATGAATAAAAAGTGTTTCTGCCACCACTGCAGCAGTCATACACTTATTTATCTACAGTCGGAGAAGCAATGACATTTATTCTTTAAAGGTGAACCTATTTAAAACTTCCAAACCCCAAAGATGTGAGTATTTGTTTATGCTTGTGAGTTTTTCTTACTGTTTTATGCAGGATCAGACTCTTCCATTAGGAAAGAAGAAAATGCATAGCCATAAAGAAGGAAGTCTCATGTACTTCATAGCCCTTTCTACCATTCATACAATAGTAATAATGTGCAATACCTCCTCCTCTTCTTATTTTAGGCCTTTTTCCACCAGAAATTTAAAAAAGCTTATCATTATTTGCCATGGTATTGTGATGTAGACATATGGAGAGTGGAATACAACTTCATTAAGGATTTTAATTCAAGTCTAGAGGTAAAATGTGACATTTCTGATGATGAGCTGTGCTGTCTAAAACCTTTCACACTGGGATGAATTTAGAATCAGTTGGTAGAACCACAACACAGCTCTTCCTTATGGATGCAAGCTGGGACTACTCATATTCATTTTGAGTTTACCACTTGCTGATATAGTAATTATCCTGTTAAAAGGATCACTGCTAATTAATTTGAAGTGTACTGAGCTTGCTAGAACATCATTCTAAATTCATCAGCACAAAAATTGCAGGATGTTCTTTTTTAAACTTGCTGTCTATTTAAAGGCTTAGTTCAGCAACAAACTGCCTACTAGGCTCAGCCTGCAGCAAATGCAAGATCCCCTGGGGTCAGCAGTAGAGAGACTGGTTACAGCAGGAATATTTTACAGAGAACTCTATTTCCTGGTCTTCAGTCTGTTCAATTTTACAGCAGTAAAGCTTCTAATCAGATTTATGGTAAGAAGAACTCGCTCCAGTGTCAGGTGGTTACTACTAGATCCCATTCCCATTCACTCAGACAAAATCCTCCTTCCTGCTTACAATATGATTTGGACTTTCCTCCCCAGTATTGCAGTGATGGCAATCAGATTGCTTAAAACCAAAAGAAAACCCAAACTGACAAAGCACTTCAGTGGTGAGTAGACTACTACCTCCCAACCTCTGTGCAGAGGGGAATCACACATGCCAGGGAGCAGCAGGAATGACATGCAGTTCCCTCTACTTCACTGAGAAGCCTGGGAATGGCAATTATGAAGTCTAGTAGCTCGCATGTTTTGGGCCAAGCAGCAAACCCCAGCTGCAAGCCCTCCTCACCCTTGCAAATGTTCTGAGCAGGAGGATGCAGCAGTGCATTTTGCAGCTGGCTGTTTGAGAGCCACTGTGCCATCCCACTGCCTTCCAGAACTCTGCACTAGGCAAGTGGTAGAATGAGTTCCCTTAAAGATCTGCCAGCATCTGTGGTGCACCCAAGGATGTCACATTTGCTGTGCAGGAAAAGCCGCAGTAAACTTTCAGATGGGGAAAATTCAAGCCTTCAAAATGCAAGAATTTCAGAACATTTATCTTAACAATTATTCACATTTGAGTCAGAAGAATTACATTACTAAATCTGTTCTACAAATAGATATCTGACCATTTACTGTTATTTATTCTGGTTGTTCCTGCCTTGTCCTTTTAGATTATTCCATATTAAACCTCACTAAAATGTTTTACTACTTGTTTTTCCTGAGCTAAAATGTGTTCCTCCTTTCCTCTGGACATTGGCTCAAATAAGCTCATAGCCCTGAGCGGGAAAAACAACAAACAACAGCGATGATTTTATTGCATTCCTGTTGGTATTTGTACTGTACGATGTTCTCTGTGACCATGTGGAAATGGAAGAAAATGTGCAATTACTTTTAAAAAATTCCAACTGCACTTTGCAAATAAAAGGCAGTTACCTCAGGCATAGCTGCCAATTTATTATGTGAGAGCTGACTGTTATATGTTCCCATTAATTATATCTTCCACATGCTGCTTTTCCTTTCCATGCTTCTTAAGTTAATTACTTAGGCCAGATTCTGACTGCAGCCACTGCTTCGAAAACCTACAGCAACTGCAGTTAATTCCATTCACTTCTGGATACGTTGTTCTTTATGCAGAACCTTTGCCTCCAAGTATGCACAGTGCAATCCCACAGAGGATGTGTTTAACATCTGCATACAGGAGGCATTTTACACACACAAATATGTACATGCATTTAGATATCCACACACACCTGGCAATGCCCAATACATACAGCTTTTATTTCTGTTACGATCTGCAAGATTGCTCATAAGAACATTCTGCAGATGTCTCTAAAACACTTACAAAAATACCTAAATGTTACAAATGTCTTGAAACTCAGAGCTCTAAACAGTGATTTTTTTAAAAATTTGTTTTAAGTACCTTGGAATATATTGTTTCCATGCAGATTTCCTCAGTTGAATGAAATGTACTCAATTATTACTTTCCCCTCAAAAATAAAGATTTTTAGAAGAGCATCAGAACAGAACACCAGCATCTAAAACTGCATAAGGCTGTTTCTCTGGTTCTGTGTCAACAGAAAATAGGCAAGTCTTGAAATCAGCAGGTTGGAGAGTCCTTGGCCCTTTATCTGGGGATTCGGTTCTCCACTTTTTTCACACTGTTCTATGAGGAAGGAAGTCTTTCCTTCCTTGTGAGAAGAAAGAAAACAGACTATTCCTAATCTGTAATGGTGAGGCAATAAAAATGGGTCACAGTGGCAGAAGTAGCAAAGATGTTTGCTCAAGATTGTTCATTGCACAAGCAGAGACATACAGCAGTACGGACCCCTAAGGGAATAAATACTCATGAATGAGAGAACCACATGTGAGCTGTGTTCTGAAAACCCTCCCTGGCCCTTTAGTGCCAGCACAGGAAGAGTTCTTGACAGTCAATTCTACTCCAGTGATCTCCAGCAAGCTGCTAGGACAGGAATTCCAGCTATCCCAAGTCTGTCTTGAAGGTGACCCTAAAATGCTCTGTGCAAACTTTCCCTAATTTGGGCTCACTTGGGTCAGGTCTTTTCCCTTAAGGGTGGATAAAGGGGTAGGAATAAAAGCAAAGTAACTGTAAAAAACTTCATTCGTCAACCCAAATCCTTACCTCATCCACTCATACTGCCCTTCTTTCCTCAACCACATTTCTGCCTGTTTTCTGGGCCCACCTTCCAGATCTCAGCACACAGATGCTAAAAGATCTCAGACAAAAGATGCTAAACACTGCACTTCCCACTGCTGCCTGTGAAAATCTTTACAAAAGCACACAAGAATTCAGGCCAAAGATAAAGAAGAGCCAAGCCTACCTCTTCCTGTTGAAGATGAAAGCTATCTACAGCTGCCAAAGAGTTTCCTCCATTTGTTTGTAGCCTACTAGAGGGAGAAGAATCTTTTCCTGGGTAGTCTGTCTGTGAAGGACTAGCTTATTGAAAAACCAGCATCATTTCCTGTAGCCCTATGGATTAATAATATCTCTTTCAAACTATCATGAAGTCACACAAAGTTTGAAACAAGACTGTCCAGCTGTAGGTAAAGACAACGAATTGAAGGGTGGTACAACATAAAAGTGATGCCCTAACCCAGCATTTCTAACTCTGGGTGGTGGGAAAGGCCTCCAAGCCAAGTAAAGCAGGTCTGCATGAGCATCTTCTGTAATAGTGGCTTGGAAGAGCTGAACTAAAAGTTGCTCTAAAATCTTCAGTCTCCTATACTTCTAACTAATAGTATCCTGAAATAATCGTACAGAATGGGTATAATCAAAACTAACACCCTTGCCCCTCAAAAGACTCCAGAATAGTGTTAGAATAGATCTACAGTGTAAAAAACTGGTTGAGTGTTGCTGTTCCTTCATTTGATATTATTCTGAATAAACTGATGCTTCACATTTGAAGAATGTGTTGGGCTTAATTTTACCTGACATCCCATCTAAGTGCTTCACAATTACAGTCTCCTGATAGAATTCACAAAAAAGCTTGTCTTTCACAACAAACTTGGTAGAGGCCTTGTTGGAGCATCTTTCAGGATTGCAAGAGACAATAGTATGTTCAGCAATGGTAGTCCATGAACCAAGACAGCTGTCAGACACTATAACTCACTGCAGCCCTAATCCTGCCTCAGTCAGCACTCACAGTGCCACTGCTGAAGATCAGCACTACACCTATAGTATTACAAGAGAAACATAAAAACAGGACTCATTTTCTCAGGCAACCAATCAGAACGTTCAAAAAGCACCTTCCAAAGATATTTATCACAACTGCCAAACTAGAATACTGTCTTTTACTCATTAGAGGTCAGCCCTGAAGTGGTTAGCCTTCTCCCTGAGTGAGGGAAGAGAACTCTTTCTTCTTTCCTTCTCCTTCCAGATTTCACATTGAGGTGAAATCTAGTTGTTCTAATCCCGTAACAAACCAATACAAGTTAATATTCTGCCTTATGAGCTGCATATTAAGTCTAACTTGAAATTTAAGCTTCATTGTGGCAGAAAAGAAAAGATTATTTTGTGGTCTAATCCAAGGAATACTAATTAATTAAAAAAAACCTCTTACATGCAGAAAAAGGAGAGAATGCATAAGTAAGATTTGCCACAGGGGTAGCCTGAAGCCATATGCCAGCAAGTTACACTTCTTGTATATTATGAGAATTTTTATCTATCTAATCAATAAGAAATGAGTAGTTACTATGGCAATTTCTACACTACAAGGTATTTGTGCTGCAGTAGAGTATGTTCTAGAAGGACGAATACACTTGCCACTCTGTTATGTAAATTTTTGCACCTTTTACAGTGTTACAGTACAGTGTGTAGGCTTGAGAAAGGTGAGAAGGAAAAAACAAGTTAAAATATAGTGGTGGTTATAAAGGACAGTTTGGGAATTCTTAAGTGACACTAATAGATGCCAGGTGAGAACAATCCACAAACATTCAAACAAATCAAGCAGCGATTTTGCAGATCTTTATTTGAAATCATATATAATGAAACTAAGATTTCAGTATTGCACGTCATTTTGATTACCTTCCTCAAAGTTAAAACTAATGGGGCTAGAGAGTAGTCTCCTTTATACCACTATCAATTTATACTAATATTGGTTTCAAAGGATAGCAATGCACTGTAGTAACCAGGGCTGATTACAATGGATGTATTCCCTTTCAGCACAATATTCCATAACCCTGTAGGGCTTGCTGACACTTACACAGAACAAGCATAAAACTTCACTCTCAAGATACAGAATACTACAATAAAAGTGCAGGGTTCTTTTAAAGGTTTTGAAAATAATTGATCACAATCATCTTTATGAAATACACAGAGAAAGTACATATGCCTCCCATAAAATATTTATCACAACTCCATCACGTTATGATTTGAAGTTGTTTTTTTTCCCCTACACCTCTTCTCAAAATATTATAACTTTTCAGATATTAGAACAAATGGGAAGTGGCAAATGCCGAGGAGAAAACTAAACACTACAGAGGTGGGCAGTTCCCTTTGAGAGGTCTGACAGGGAGAGATGCCATGGCTGCACACAGAGACAAATTAAAGCTCACCACAACTGCTGAAGATGGACCAATGATTGTAGCAAAAAAGATTTTTGGGAGAGAAGCCTGGGTAAATTAGCATGTGGACAACTTCAGATGAGAGAAAAAGGGACACTCAAATGCAGGACACTTTGAAACAGCCATTAACTTCTCCCATAATCCATACACATACATGGAGAAGTTACAAGTGTGCCTATTTCTGGCAAATACATGTTTAGATTTTGACACCTTTTTTTCCAAATGAACAGTGCTGAGAACTGAAAGCTAATGTGACTAAAGTAGTGGGTCTTTTCCCATAGGATTCAGATACAACTGTATTTTCCCTCATAAAATATTACTGACTCTAAAGTTACATTACAGAGAAACGCTAATCCCTACATAAGAAGGCTCTGGGACTCGCTGTAGTAGCAAAGACATGCCCCAAAACCCTCACAGGTGGAATATAATTAAAAGAAGCAATAAGTATAACCCACAATATCATGTAGGTTCAAAAGAGATCTTTGAAGTGGGACAATGCCTTTGAAATCTGAGAAGAATTAAATAGAGACCTTACATCAAAAGACAAACCTCGGTAAATCTTGTGAAAGCTGGGAAGTTAAGTGATAGTTGTGTATCACAGGCCAAGCAAACATTGAGGTAACGTATAATCATGCAGACAGAAATCCAAAGCTCTAACATTGCACAAAAGAAAAACCTAAATTAGAAGGTGTACCTAGCAAGCTTACCCTACACACACCATCATAAGGAGCATACTAAGAGGCAGGGCTGCTCTTGGAGAGGACACTCAACCTTCACACTCTGCCTGCAGCCAGTGTATCACAGTAGCCAACCTTTAGCCACTTGAAATTAACACTATGTCTGGATACAGTTTTCTAGGACTTTTGAAAGGACTCACAATTGGACAGGAAGGGTGTTTAAAAGGGCTCTTTGTTTTCTCCTGTGTTACCTCAACAGCACACCCATCAGATGATTTCAAGTCCATTTCCTTATTAAAATAGACCAGCTACATCAATTTTTCCACTGCAGAAAGAGGGCATGAAACACAAGGATACAGGCCCAGAGACAGTCAACATCATAAAACTAGACTTGGAAAAGTCTTTATTCTTACCTCTCAGAGGTTTACTGAGATCCTTAAAGCCACAGAGCAATTCCTCAGAAAATACCACATAATACAGCTACCAATATCATAGTTCAGAAGTTAGTCAAGAACATAGAAGGGAAGATTTCACTATTTCATGCAGAAAAACTTTAAGGCTTGTGTTTTAAAGGTCTGCGTCTGTAGATGGAGTAGCTTACAGCAAGCCTCTTAACTTGAATCAGGAGACCAGGACAAGTCTGATACCTCCTTTGAAAAAAATCTTCAGCTGATCACATTTTAAATTTGCACCAAATGTTTCTGTGTCTACCTTCATGCCACTCATCCTACACAGAACGTTTTACAGCAAGTTGTCCTTTTAGTTAGCTCTGCAGCCAAGGTTAAAGCAGTGAAAATGGAAAAAAATGTGGCCTGTAAGGAAACACAACAGGAACTGACAACACATCTAGGCTACTTTTTGAGAAGTGGCTTTTCCATGGAAGTGTTTCCAATAATGAACTTCAGCAAATTTCCATTTTGCTATTTAAGGAGTCTGTCGCTGTGGTTTCAACAGGGTGCAATAGCACCAACTATTCACATCACATGAAAACCAAACCTTTTTAGAAGAGCAACTTCACTGTACTGCACTGAGAGAACTGCTGCCTACCAGGAACTAGAAATTACCCTGGAAGCATGAAAAAACAGTATTTTCCCCATAGAATGCTTAGGTCTTGAAAAAAAAGTCTGAAGCACGTCAGCCACTCTCGGATCTCCAGGATAATATAACCAAGACAGAGCATGAAACATGTGCTGTTGTTACAAAACACAATGAGCTCTCCAGTTTCAGTATTTTGTACACCCTAGCCTCCCATTATCTAATTTCTATTGTGTAGTGTCCTATTTATGGATTTCAGACTCCTTACTGGTTATTTTATTGTCATCAGAAACAATTGTTTCTGCTTGCACTACTTCCTTACCGGAGACTTATACAGCCCTCACACTCTTAAGGAGAAAACCAAACGAATAACTAACAACCCAACCCCACAACACATAACCCACACTTTCCCTATTTGGTGAGGAGTTTACAAAACAGCTATCATAAGCACCTTGCAAGATCATAGGTCTAAGCAGAAGCAAAGACAATGTTAAACATTTCACTCAAATTGGAGCATGAAAAGATTTATCCTAGAATGAGTCATTATTAACAGTTCAATGGAAAGTAGGATCTCTCCTCTACGAGTATTTAAAAAAGAAAACAAGTAAGAAAAGAAAAAAAGAAAAAAAAGTCATTTACTGAGTCATAGTGGCAGCAAGAGAAGTCAATTCTCTTCATTCTACCTTTCTTCTACGTCCTGAAAGATTACTCTCATCTCCTTGCTCCTACACAGCATGGCTCCAAGGAGCTGCATGGACAGGGATCCCCTATTATTTATATTTCTGAAAGATGGACCTCAAACTACAAAAAACCCTGAAAATAAAAGTGAGTAAAGCCCAAGAATAACTGCATCTCACCACAGATGGGAATATTAGTTAAAGAGAATAGAAAATGCTGCACAGGGACCCTTGTCCTGGTGGAATCCAGTGTTACTGCTTTATTAGGAGAAGTGAATAGTCACAAGAACATGGAAGAAGGGACATCACTACAGGGAGGTTTCATTCAGCTACATACAAGAACATACAGCTAAACCCTCTAACTGCACATTTCAAGGGCACAGTGAGGGACCATGTGTTTTTCAAATGCTCGGTAACATTCCAGGTGATTCCAGATGTTGTTTGGAAGTACTTTGCTTGGACACAAAACTATTGGAAGGAGACCACAGGCACTGGGAGGGAAGCAGGGAGAGCAGAAGTGTAATTAGAGAGTTAGAAACAGGGCACACATTTGCACTTTACTGTGGGGCAGGCAGAGATCTTGGTTAACCCCAGGGTTACTGCAATCAAATGATTCCTGTAACAACTTCAGCACAATTTTGCACAACCTCAGAGTAACGTACACCTCTTCACACCACACGCCTTCAGTGCTGCAAAAGATAGATAGGATTCCATCAGTTCTACTTATCATAATCTCGCTTTCAATTGTCCTGTAAAGGGGAAATCTGCTGATAATCCTTCAGGACAGATAGAAGCAGAACAAAGTCACATCAGAAGGGGTGACCTTCCTCTCTACTGCATTCAAGAAATGAATGAACACTCCTAAAGCAGCCAACTTAGCAAATTGTGAACTACTTCTTTGTCTTTCCTTTTCTTTACTATGGGACTATATATGTTATGATTAACATAGTTCTGAGCCCACCCTGACCAAAGACATAGGAAAACTTTACAAAATAACCCACTTTTGAATTCACAACTTCATTACCAACACAGGAGAACAGAAAATGTTCTTACCATGTCAGAGCAGTCCATTTCCCATCTAAGAGCCCAAGAATACATACAGACACATAAGCACTTAAACTAATCTAATTCCCTGCCTGCAACAGGAAGAGCTTTTACTCTCCCAAATGCCTGTTCGCTAGCCCCTCCCTTCCCTCTTACTCCTCCTGGGGCTCACCTGATGGCATTTAGCAGCTCCTTGATCCAATTCACCAGAAGACTAAGCAATAGAGGCAGGGGAAAGGGAGGTACAATGTGTTGCTGCACTAACTCAGCTGTGTTGCCTGACTGCCTGATGAATGACAACTCCCATAACCGAATTGGAAGGAGCCAGATCAGGAAACTGTTTCTATACTTAACTGTTGAACAACGAGGCTTGTGTTTGTTGGATCATTACTGACTTGAAGCTCTCTTTTTTCTGTTGCTGATTCCCACAATATGACAGGAGGATTATCCAAGGCTATCTCTGTTCAATGCATTACACAGAACAAAAAAACAGAAAGCCCATCAGGTTTGCCTGAACTTGGAAAGAGTTCCAGGAAGGACAAACCGCAGTGGCAGGATTCCTTTCTGGTTTAAGTGGAACAAGTCTATCCAAAACAGCTGCTTGCCACTGAAACAAGAGGCTGTGAGACACTGATGAGAAAATGGAGCAGAGAACTGACCAAAGGGAGATGGACCCTTTCCCCAAATAGAAAACAGCACCTCTGCCAGTCTTTCCCCACTTCTCTGTATTCCCTTAATAAAAAAGAGGATTGAAATCCCAGATGGTAATGACAGTGCAGATCTCTTTGGCCTCATCCCCTTGGGCTCTGACCACATTCAAATGTATCAGAAAAAGGAGTGATTAACTCCCACTGTCAGGTTGGCTTGTGGGCAGAACAAGAAAAAATTGCATTAAATCACAATTTTAGAGACTTCAGAGAATTTTTTTTGAAACTAACTTACGGCCCCCATTTTTCTCTGCCAGTTTTTACAGGATATAAACTTCTTTAGGGCTTTGTAGCTTGCCTGAATACTAAATGATTCATCTAATTTTCTATTTGTATATATTCATATTTTCAGCCATAGTGAGAGAAAGACAATAGAGGCCGGATATGAAGAGCACAGACACAGTTGTGTAGTCAGGCTCTTCTAAAATCATCCCAGTCTGTCAGGCCATAGTTCCAAAGTAGTCACTAGTGGCCAGTTTCCTATTTATGCTGCCCTATGGCTACAACACCATATCAAGCAGCCCCTTACGTTCAGGTCATCATGAGTTTCATTGAAGATCAATGATCATTTCTGACAGTCATTATTATACATAATTATATAAAGGGCAGGTTGTTGTGTGTCTCAGCCTCTAACTTCTCTGTTTTTGATGGAGTTTGATCTTATAATTATTCATCTGTGCAAACAGACCACTCCTCATTGGAAGGCTACAGATTCTTTGCTCAATTTCTTCATTCATTTGAGTTCCAAGAAATGGATCTGTCACTTACTGAGCTTAATCTAACAAAATTTCTTTGTCTTGCAGTATACTGAACCAGGATTTAGCACCTGGGCTAACATCCCCAGTCTTCAGTGTGACAGCCAGTGTTATTATCATAGAAGACCAAGTCCAGGCCTGGGCTCCCAGCGTTAAATAAACTATAAGTCCAAATAAAACAAGTGTTGTTATTCCTTCTCCTGAGCATCTACCAGCCAGCAATCTACCAATCTGACATATATATATATATATATATGTCAGTATGAATGCATGTTGAAGGGCTGTACACAATGGCAACAGCATCTTCTCCATTTCTGAGCACAGAACTTCATTTGCAGACCGAGGTGACAAAAGGGAGGGACCCTGGGGGAGAGCCTGGCAGCCAAATACGGGAGTCTCATGGACCCCTTGGTTCACTGTTAGAAAGCTGGAAGATCCAGTGTGAAGCACAGCAGGTGGTGCTACATGGAAACAACTTACAGGTTTTCAGAGTGTGACAGGATGACAGACCTGTTACAACTCACAGCCATTCCTCAAATTCTTTACAGCAAGAAATGGTAACCCTTGGGTGAGCTGACAGCCACGGGGATCTCCATGTATTGTTCCATGTATCATTCTTTGTATGTTAAAGCCGACTGTCAAAGATTCATGCAGTATCAAGGATGACTCGATGATTGTTTTTCAAAGGTTTCCAACAACGTTAGTTGTCTGAGAAAAAGAACATGTGAACAATCTTCATCTAAGTGAACTGAATGAAAAAGTAATGCAGTTATCAGTAAAAAGCGAAGTGTCTCATTCAGAACATGAGATTACATCAACCACCATACCATTTGCACCTAACCCCCATGCAACTCAATTCATGGGGCTGATTGCCCCATGCAGCTCAATTCAGCACACACATAAATCTAAATGTGGCTAATCACAGCAGTCTGTCCACACAAAATGAAATGACCTGTGACTAATACAGATGGAACTGAGCATCTGTTTGGGCTGCACTCAGTTTCTCGCGGGTTAGGAAGAGAGAATGGTAAGAAAAATAGGACCCTTATGCTCAGCAAGGCTCAAAGCTCAGCAAGCCTTTCACACACAGGAAGAAATTATTTTGCCAAAAGACAAATTGTTCAATATTTTGCAAATATTGTTTTTCCCCCTGAAGGACAGTTATTTGGTTTGATATATTCCCATGATCTCCAGGGAACTACACAGAAACAAAGGTGCAGATAAAGACAGAGAGAACAGTAATGAAATTAGATGTCCTGAGGTACTGATGATGTGCTGTCAGGTCACAAAGTAACTATGTCTAACAGCATTTTACTTAGTAGAGATATACACAGTTCAGAAGTAGAAAATCAGAGATGTCTGTTCAAAGGCCAAAAAAAGCTGTAATAGTTCATATACCATCTGAGGGTGTGGCTGAACACACAACTATGTTCTCATTAAAGACTTCAGGGAAGGTCTACAAGGTGCATTTCCTAGAGGTAGATAGTTCAGGTAGAGGAAGAGACATCAGTTGTTAAAAGGACCTAATATTTCCTGAACACACATCAGTACCACCGTGAGATTGAAGCAGTATCCCCAGGTAGTCATGCACTTTGATGCTGGGGATATTAGTGACTACCTTAGGCTAGGTGATTAAACAATTATGCTTTTTCTACTTGTAGGTATTAAGCAAGAAAGAAGGTTCCCCACCTCCTCATTATAACACACAGAAAGTACAATTTGATGCTACATATATTAACCACATGAAGACAGA
This sequence comes from Manacus vitellinus, assembly GCF_001715985.3. NCBI lineage: Eukaryota > Metazoa > Chordata > Aves > Passeriformes > Pipridae > Manacus > Manacus vitellinus. Next base: position 374,158 of record NW_021940818.1, read on the forward strand.
AGTTCTCCATTAACCTGCACCTCAGGAAGTCCCCCATCATCCCCACATCACCATTGTCCAATCAGAGCTCAGATCAGTCCAACAGTTTAATTACCTTGGTAGCCTCATCTCCTCGGATGGCAAGATTGACAGGGAGATAGACAACAGGTTGGCAAAGGCACACAGTGCTTTTGGAAAACTCCACAAAAGAGTGTGGCATAATAAACACTTGAAGAAAAGTACCAAGATCAGTGTTTACAAAGCCATAGTGTTGTCTACTCTCTTGTATGGATCTGAATCATGGGTCATCTACCGCCACCACCTGCGTCTCCGGGAACGCTTCCATCAACGCTGTCTCAGTACAATCCTAAACATCCACTGGTCAGATTATGTGACCAATACATCTGTTCTAGAACAAGCAGCAGTCACAAGCATTGAGGCCATGTTACTGAG
>NW_021940818.1:374716-555528 GCF_001715985.3 Manacus vitellinus
AGAGGAGCTCTGAAGAGAAGATACAAGGACTCCCTGAAACAACATCTCAGCCTTGGCCATATTGATCACCATAACTGGTCTACTCTGGCCTCAAATCGGGAGGCCTGGAGACACACCATCTATAATGCTGCTGTCTCCTTTGAGAACACACACAGGATCACTCTCAAGGAGAAAAGGCAACACAGAAAGAACCGTCTTTTGCAGAATACACCATCTAAGGAGTCTTTCTGCTGTGCCTTTTGCAATCGGATATGTCTGTCACGTATTGGCCTCATAAGCCACCAGCGAGCCTGTAACAAATGTGGATAAAGCCTTCCTAAATCTTCGTTCACGAAGCCTAGCCATGATATTAACCACATAAAGCAGCCTTAGGAAGCAACTACAGATCCTGTGACAAATGCATGTTATGCCAGAGACAAGATCTAGCTCAGCAGGCTTTTCCTTTTCTGAGCCATACTGAACAAATGGCCCTTGCCAAAGTGTCTGGGGAGTAATGACCTCACACCTCTTCAAGCTGCACATGCATAAGTGTGGATGTGAAGAGAGAGGACTGGGATGGGTTGAAATTCACACCAACATCAAAGTTTGTTCAAGTAGGAACTAGCAATGAGGACAGATGACTTCAACCATGCAAGACCTCTACTTTCTAAGGCCAGGAACAGAAAGAAATGTCCTAGAGCATCTGAGCTGGATAAACTGTTTTCCAGTACTCTTCTGAATAAAATACAGTGAAATGATGCCTCAAGAGAAACTGAGATGTAGATTGAGTACCAGCCCATAGTATATGTTTATAAGCAACAGCCTGATTCAGCCGAAGAATTCTTTTTGGATGTTTTTGTTGTTTAAATGAGGAAGAGAGACGCTACTGGCAGCCTGCCATTGTAATGTGATATCTTGGCAGGAAAACACTTTGTGTTATATCACAACCATATGGTGGTGGAAAAGATTTTTTTCCTATTAAGTTTCTGTAATAATCTGTTCCCATTTTTAATCCAGCCTTTTGGCATAAGAAGAATGTGTTTGCTTCTCAGTTCTGTCACAAGAGTTGTTAGTATATGACTACACTTTTATACCTAATAATGGCAAACATTAAACCATCACATTTTCAGAGGTACAATTAACTCTCCTATTGTAAAAAAGGAAGATGAGCCCACTGATGGAATGGAGTTTCTGTGAAGAGTTAGCCCTGGTTTCCCATAGGATGGTACTCTTTTTTTCCTTTCCAGTGGATGAGATTACTGCCCAAATCAGCCATGATCACCCTCAGAAATGAGGTCTGGCCTTCTTTAGTAACAGTGAAAACAGGAAGATGTGTGGGAAGTTGTCGCTTGCATTTCTGTCTTCACTGGCTCATCTCCATTTCAGGAACAGCAGCAATAAATAGATTTCCTCAGATATGTTCCTACTACTAGTAGAAGCTCAGAACAAGTCAATGCTGTAGGTGACTGAGTTTGTCACGCATTCTTAGGACAAGTTCCTGCTCTGGTCCAGATGACTTTCTCCCTCTTACATGTCTAGGAATCAGCAAGTAGAAACACCAGTGAATTCAAATTTTTTAGATTTGGAATTCTACAGGCTTTGAATTTCCTGTTGGGATAAGTCTTTTATCAGTGTGGGGCTACAAATGAGTTTTTGGCGTGTGCATACTCCCCAGAATCCAGTAGCAAGCACGTGTTCTGATGCTGCTCATGTTTCCAACTTTTGCAGTCTTCTATCTTTGCAACACAAAAATGAATAAAAGTACACAGAATTTCTTTTTCATCACCAGTAATCCAAACACTACAACAATCACCTCTGCAATCACCTTTTATTTGCTAAGGAACTGAAATACAAGATAAGACACAGAGGTACTTATCTAACAAATCTTCCTCGAGCACAGCAAATAAACTTCCATTAAGGGTTCCTGAGGCAGATCTCTGCAGGATCCTAGTTCAGAACATGATCCCCCTGCAGCTTGCTCTTGCCCAGACAACTCTGCTGGTACTTCCAGGAGTGTGTAAAGCAGTGGATGGGTAACTGGATTATGCTTCTTCACTGACGTTCTTTGGCCCTCTCTGGCTATGCTGAAGTGCAGTAGTGGATTAAATAATGCCCCAAACATTTGCAGACACTGAAATGTGACCATCTATGCAGTTAGGCAGACAGGATGTTTTCTGGCATGTTTCTGACCCGTACAAAACAGTATTCACCCCTACAACCCCAAAGTGTGTGTTAGAGCCATGATGTTCCAGAAGCTGTCCCCAGCTGGCAGGAGGAGGCTGGGAGGAGGCCCAGAGAACCTCCAAGGATGCTCATATGCTGTTCTGTGCTGGCAATCCTCAAGGCCTCGATATTTGCATCATTTCTAAGAGATTTAATTTAGTAGGAAATATGTAAGCTAAGCTTACATTGATTTCAGCTATGAACTAATGTCAAGGAATAGTTGCACTCTGTGAATAAAAGCAACAAAGTCTGGCCCACATTTGAATTTGCCCCAAGTCCTTCGTGATATTGTTATGGTCTGGATGCCTATGAAAACCAGGTAAGAACAGAAGTACTGACCTCTGGAATGAAAAACCCAAAGGGAGGAGTTTGTGGGAAAATGATAGAAAATTTAACTGCTGTGACCTGCATGATGACAGCGCTGAAGTTCCTGCAAGAAACATTACTAGGGCAGGTACAAATATGAAGCTGTTTCAAGAAATGGTCCATAACTTGCCTACATATCAGAAATCAATTTTCTCCACTTTCATACACCTTTATTGCACTTCTTGGAACATAACAACCTAAGAGGTTTCTCTTTATGACATGGAGCATATGAATGTTATAGAAAAATATTTACAGCAAAATATTCTCAAGAATTATTTACATTACTGTCAGCTCTTTTGAGACACTTAGACTAACCCTGTCTTTAGGGATTTTCCTTGTTAAAAATCTCTGTGCCCCTTGATAAAGCCCTTCACACTTTAGCCAGAGAAACCATATTTTGCTAATATGATGTATTTCTGACTGACAGCATCATTTTCAGCCTTTAAAAATATCCATATGCAGCAGTCAAAACATTGCATGCTTGCAGCCCTTTGGAATCTTAATTCCAAGTCTGTCTAACTTCCTGTCAAAACTTACAGAGTAAGCAGTAATCAGAAAGATCTAATGTGAGAGTCACTTTTGCAGGATCCAATGAGACAAAGCAAAGGGGGTTATCTTCTGATTTTCCAGAGCAGAATTGCAAAACAAACCCTTCAGCCTCAAAGCAACAAATCTGAATTGGTCCTGGTATAGCTCAATGGAGAATAAATAACTCTGAAAAGAAAATGAGAGATGAAAGAAAGACTTGACCGTAATTTACATTTGTTAATATGGAAATAAGTAAATGTTTATAAAAAGACATTAATAGAATTCACTCAGATCCACAGTTTGAATTTGATTTCTTCTTATATGTAGTCGAACAGAGCTCAAGCTGCCTAAAAAAGCACCATTATTACAGTAATGATGATGTCTGCTCTGCCTAGTCATGAATAGCCACTCTGCCAGTGAATGTGCTCCACCAGTAAGTGCCCAGGAACACAGGTTTCCTCTGCTTTGACTACCACCTGTACCTTCCAGCCAGTATCCCCTGTATTCTGCAGGTCTTATTACCAGCTCTTTCCAAACCTGTGCTTGCAAGTCAGCCACAAATAACACGGAGAGTTTGCAACTGTTCCTGTTGAGCTCAGCGGTGAAATTTGCTTAAACTTTGCTGCTCCTGGGAGTGTCACGGTGTGTGGTGTGTGGGTGCCCTTCAAAATGGCTACAGCACTAGAGCAGCCTGTGACTCCCACTGTAGAGCTCTGGAGAGGTAAACTGCTCTCTAGTCAGGTCCCAGATATAACATGAAATGCAAACCCACTTCAGAGATCACCAAATCAAGACATGGTCACTCAGAATGCCCATGTGCCCACGTGCCCAGAGAATGAGCAGGCCTGGAGACAGCACAGTTACACGTCAGCACGCCTGCCTTGACAAGAGACTGATGTGTTCAAACCCAACTTGTACTATGCCTAAAAGCAAGTAATTCTCTCCTTGTGTTCATTACATTCTCTCTCCTCTTTATGTGAAAATGATCGTTCTGACCTGCAGAAAAATGTTTAATTATTTCTCAGTTTCATGGTCACAGCATTAAGTTTTTTCAAAGATGTCTTACAAACTGAGAACAAAAAAAAACCAAAAAACTGTTACCTAAGAGCCTACTGAAATTCTTTAAGTCTCTGGGCATGCATTATGTATTCACCAAGTTTGCTGCTGGTGATGTAAGTTAGAAATTCTCCTGCTGGTTTTGATTACAGCTGCAGAGTCACAGATTTGAACACCAGTAGACAATCATTCTTCTGAGCCTGCACACAAATATAAAATGTTTCCTTTTTCTTTATCACATAAACCTTTCACTATGATTACTTTAAAATGAATTCCTGTTTTCTTCAGATTTTCTCCACTTATCGTGTTACAATTAACAAAATGTATTCCATCCAACAAAGCTATGTTATTTGCATATTCAAAGGTCACCATATAGGTTAAAGTTATTTAACTATGAAAGAGATGATAATTTTGCAATCTTTTTGCATGCAGATAAAATACAAAATTACCTCTGGGTTTTTAATTTGCACATTTACAGACACATGATAAAGAGTTTTACGATAATGGTATAAGCAGCATAACGAACTTTCAATTAGGCTGTGACAGCTCTTCCCTCTAGTCTTTGCATTGTCATTTTATTATTTAAAACACTGTCATGTCTTTAAGGCAGCAACAAAGAATTTTACTTACTACACTGATACTTTGGAACCACAGTGGTAGCTTCTCCCAGGAGTGCTGCCTCAGTGTGTCAGCTCGTGTGTGCATGGTGTGGCATTGCAACCTCTCCTTGCCAAGGGTGGGACAGCGATGGGGGCAGATGAATTATATCAACAGACCGTCAGGTTTTATGAGTGTTCCTACCACTGAACAGTCCAGATCATCAGATCAGAGCAGTGATAAATTGCAAAGAAAAGTCCTGTGTGTTGCTATACACCCTTGCAGTGTTTGTTGTGTTTTTTTTTACTTTATTTCATATTGAATTTTTACAAACACAATAAAAATCCTTCTGGACATTAAACCTAAATTATTCCTGGAAAAAGCAATGCTCATTGAATTCCCTATGAAATGGTAACAAAGTGAAATTCTTCCCCCATCTAAGAAGTTCTTGGCATACCTTAGAGAAAATTAGATGCCTCAGCACGATACTTCATCCACCTCAGGTAATAAATCAATACAGCTGAGCTAATCATGAGTCCAATCCATTTCAAAGTTACCCTTTTCTCAATTAACACCATGAACACAAACCAATCCAACCTCTTAAAATGAACAAGCAGAGGACAAACATTTCTTAATATCATCAGTTACTCCAAAGTCAGTTGCTGTGACTATTTCCTATTTGTGTTGAAAGCCAACCATGACAAAATCACATTTTGTTTCATTCTCAATTGTCTGCACTTTTAAACCAAGGAGTAATTAATTACAACAAACCAATTTCTGTAATTCTGTAGGTCTAACCAAAGCCTGCAACTGCAACTTGAAAATTCCTAGAGACACAAGCACTAAAAAATATAAAAATTATGGGAATTTAATGAAAAATAAGTTGCTACAAGCCTCCAGAAATTGACACTGCTTATTGAAAATCACAGGTAATTTTACATCTCAGCTGACTGCAATAGATTGCAGCCATTTCTGGACATAACTGATGTAACAATATTGCACACCAATGGTAAATCTTTACAAATGGACCAATTTTGAAGGGTGTAATCAGTAGGTCACACAAAGCAACAGCCAAATTACTTCTCCCTCAAGCACTCTGAACAGTAAAGAAAGGTGAGATACACATATAGGCATAGGAACCCCTCTGGGAAAATCACAGTAACATATGGCTACAAGGGGTCTAGAATAGCTGTTGAACTCTTCTACTGTCAAAGGGTTTGCCCTCTTTAACATGTGCCTTCCTCATCTTCATTTGCCATGAATCCCATCTGGCCTGGGACATGGACAGTTCAACAGGTTACACAGTAAAAGAACCCTCTCTTTAACCCGTCCTGAGACACTTTAAAGGACCTCGGCACCTTCTGAGATTCATGCAATTTTATTTTTTTTCTCTGTTGTAGGTTGGTTTATAGGGGCAGGAGAGGAAGAGGCAAATGTAAGTCACAATGAATAGTGTCCTAATTGTACAGAATACAGGTACATGCTCTTCCCCCCCATAGTAGGTGCCCCCTTCAAAAAAAAAAGAAGATTCAAATTAGTAGTACAAACCACACAATCTTAGAGTTAGAATGCAATTTTTCAAGACTCTTACTAGAGGAGATAAAAACCACATGCCTTCAGGGCTGGAAATGAGAATGCCATTGACAATGTTACAATAGGAAAACCAAATGCCATGCATTTAAAAGACTGTTAAGAAAGACATGAAGAATTTAGAAGTGTGGTGCCCCTAAGGTTGCATGAGAAGAAGTGAGTTAATATTGACTGAAGAGGAAGTCTTCAGGTGGATTTAAACTTTTTAGAAGTTGATAAAAATGAGAAGCTTGGTAATGTGCATTTCTCTCCCTGATTTCACCTAGAAGTGGTTGTATGAGAAGCACTACAAAAACCTTCAATTTTTATTTCATATCAAAAAAGGCTTCAAATCATGTTCTGGAGAACTGGAAGACTTGGGTCAAGATTAAACTGCCATTGTAATCCAGAAGAAGACTGTATTTTACGGGTGAGAAACTTGCTTGGACTGACCCTTTACAAAGTTTGATACAACACTGAAGCTCAAACTAACCATGTTAAAATGTCTGAATTTTAAAATAACTTCTTATCTTTCTGTTACTGTTACATGTAGGACAGAATTCACAGTCTAACTAAATTTTTGTGCATGCAAAATACAGGGGAGCTATGGAACCACCAAGTTGCTTTCAGTAATTCATCCTGAAAATCCTGCCTCCAGTTAGTGCTTTACTGCAGAAAGCACCTTGAAGCCAAACTCTAGCCATTGATGTAAAGGAAGAAAAGAACAGTGACAGGTGGTTTGCAATCAATGTGCAGTTGGAAGCGCGAGAAGCTTAAGGACTTAGAAATGTTATTGGTCATAAAATTACTCAGCACTTTTAAACTATCCAGCTACAATATTAGTCTTGGTAACCTTCCTTGACAATGACTTTACGGACTTACCAGACACTGAATAAAAGTAGTATTTCCTTTTATTGCATCCACGTTTATTCTATCTAATATAATTAAGTTCACATATTATAAGTAAGAACAAAGAAGGATTTGTTTTCACTATACATTTGTGGTCTTGATGCAGATTTTTTTTTAATTCAACACATTCTTTGTCGTAAATCCTTGCCATCCTGCCCAACTGTATGCCTCTTCAGAATAAACAAAATAATAATAAAATAAAAAATAAATTGCAGGAGGCACAGAAGTTGACAGTCTCCTCCTAGGATACCTGCTGTCCTGATACCCTTGTCTCCATCCTGAGATATGAAAGGATCTTTGAATTACACTGTAAAATGAGCTGTATGCCTGAGTGGCAGAATAAAAAAGACCCACTCTTCACCAAACTGTTTACCAGCCTACGCTAAGGAGTAACCAAGGCTACTGGATGGAACTTCAAGAAAATCTTTTAATACTCAATTTGACAAAGAAATTGAAGTTTTAGGCCAGTTCTCCAGAAATTCATGCCAGATTCAGAAACATTCTGGCTTTAGAAAAAGGAAAAAGAACACACAAGAAAACAAGACTTGTGTGATCATGCTATGCAAACGTTTGCATCCCTCACTGGCACCGTTTACTCCCCCTAATAACTTGGACAACCAGTAGGCAATGTTAATTGCCTGGCACAGCAATAGCAACTCAAAAATTCCTACAAGTTCCATGAAAACAAACAGTAAGCTAAAGGAGGGAGATCATTTTAGTGCACACACTGAGGGGACCTCTGACTGCACTGGTAGGTACCAACAGCTGTACGTGAGCTGCACATGAGCTTTGATCACAACTCACACCCTGTTCAACACCCAAGCACCGAAACCCAGAGCAATGAGTCCTGTGAGTTCTGCCACTTTCAGGATGGAAATCAACACAGAGAAAAAGAAAACCAGTTCTTCTAAATCTTCAGCACCCAATGGCTAAGCTCTGTGTGGGGAAGGATGGAGGAAATCCCAGCTCATCACTGCTTGAAGTAGTCAGTAGTGCATGGTGAAGGAAAGGCATTTTAGTCATTGCTCTAACTTAAATCAGAAGGAAAATTCTTATCCCAACCCCATAAGAGATTAGCCAAAGAGAAGTGACTCAGAGGTGTCTTATTGCCACAGAATCCCCACAGAGCCCCAGCTCATGTGTTGCTCTTTGCTCAAGCCATTGCATCACCCAACAGCTGGTCCTGATCAGGTACTATCTGTACACTAAACCACAGCACATTTTCCAGCAAAGAAAATGAATATTTTATTCTCTTAATGCATAGAAGTACTTTTCTCTCTGTATCTTATAAGTACTTCTGAATTTCAGCTACTTTTACATTTATTTTAAATCCTCTGCCTCCAGGTCATTTGTTGAATCTTAGAGAGATTTTGGAGCAACTTTACAAAGTTATTTTTCTCTTTTAATGAAGCCACTCTTCTTTTTTATTGTACCTTCACTTGAACATTTTTATAATACAATAGAAAGACAAAAGAACCCTGTACTTAAGTGCTCTGCTTGTGTTACAGAACTATACTCTCACCTTTCTTAACCTGACTGCACATCAGTGCTGCAGAGCTCGATGCAGGAGGGCACAAAGCATTGGCTTAGGACAGGCTTGTTAGACACTGAGGACTGAGGGCCTGGCTGTACAAAGAGACTCACCCTGGAAAAGGAACCAGACAGCAAAAATTGCTGCCAGTTGCACTCAAAAGCAAATTTCCCCGAAAAAACATAATTCCGAACTGGAAAAAGGGCAAAAAGATCTTGGAAAAAGGCAGAGTTCCTTCATTCTAACAGGGAGATTGTGGTTGCAACTTTCTCCCATGTCTTCCCCCTTAGAACAGTGAAAGGGTTTCCATGTGCCCAGGACTGAAGTGATGGGAATATGGAGCCACTAAAAGGCTCCAGAGATTAGCTATGGAAGAAGGAAAAAGTAGAGGATAGAGCATTTTGTTTACAACTTTTGCCAGCATTATTCCTTCAGGAGAAGGAGGAGTCTTTTTTGGAGTGTGGGTGGAAGAGTAAGTGGAAGGCATTGTGAGTCAGATCAGATGAAGATCTTTCTTGCCAAGCTTTCCATTGAGCTTTCTGAAGCCATGGCATTGCAAACAACATTCCTCTTGGGCCTCAGTTTCCCAGCTGCAAAAAGACATCTTGTTTCATGGAAGCTGAAAGATGGCTGTTATTTAGTGTGGGTCCTTACAAATAAGCATCAAGGAGTGGGAGGTTCTGGGCAGACAACAGTCTGTGAAAAACAAATATTATCATGTCTCAGTGCTGAGAATGTGTTATTTCTCAAGAACCATAATGACTAGAGCTTAAAACTCTCCCAAATCTTATTTCTAGTTAAGTATGAAAGTTTATCATTTGAAAGATTCTTATGGATACAAAACAATCTCAAAAGTAACTTTTTAATGCGGAAAAGCTCTAATTCTGAGTTTATTTTTTTAATGTGGGTGGAAAAAAGGATATGTTTGTCCATATCAAGAGGTTCCCTGTTCTGCACTATACTAGGAACAACTCAGGGCATTTTTAGCTCCTTTCCCATGCTGTGGTAACAATGGCCTAAAGTCCTGAGAGTCCTCACAAAGCTGAGGCTCTCAGAGTATTCAGAAGGAAGAAGGGAATACGTGAACCTTGGTTGCAAGGGTCCTTGGAGCAATGATATCAGATCCCCAGAAGGTTTCCAATAACACAAGCAAGACAACTGGTATGCAGCATTCTGTCCAGAAACCTGGCATTTTGGTCCAAGTTTCCTGAAACTCAAATAGTTTCCATGAAACATTCAACTGTGAGTAAATTTATGTTGTCTGATGAAATCCATTTAAGTAAGATGGGGCTTGCTACCCTTGCTATTGCAGCAGGAGGCTCAGCTGAAAAGAGTGGGGACGTGGGGGCACTGAAGTAAGATCTTTGCTCTGAGGGTTAGAAGAAGCCCCGTGCTCTCCAGGTGGGAATATTTGTAGGTGCACTTTACATAAATCTGTCTAATTTGTCTCTCCATCATCTCATGTTCTATCTGCAGGAGAAGACAGACTGGCCAAAGGAGCCAAATGCCATTTAGAACAATCACCAATGTTAGCACAAGCTTTGAAGGGAAGTTGTTTCATGACAGTTACCATAAACCTAACTCCCTACCCAGCTGAATAGCTACTAAAATGTGGTTCTCAAGCAAGTAACCTAAAGTGAATGGAACAAAATAGTCAGAATTTAGAACTGAAAGGAGTTAGTTTACTAATCATGCACAAAACACTGACATTCCAAAACCCAAACACACATAATTCAGTATCAGATCTCCTGAATAATACTGAAAGCTTCATTGCCTAAGCATATTTATAGGCTCAAAGATGTGTATTGAGTTTCAGACTTTGGCAGTATTTTCCAAGGCTCCTGGGAAACACACTTCCCATGTCCTAATCCACACCCTGTTGATTGTTACTAATGTTTTATATGGTACAGACTAAACAAACAGACAACAGATCAAATTTAACAGGAAATGTTGATTTTGAAACTGCAGCAAATCATCCTCTAAATGCAAAATCAGTATGTCTAACATTAATCTATTAGTATCCTTAGCACATTAAACAAGAACAGTAGGAGCTGGTCTAATTTTTACTATCTTTTCCTTCCTTGTTTCAAACTAGGGGAACATATTTTAAAAGATACAAACTCTTAGAAAGTGTAAATGAGGAGTAATTGAAACACAGAAGTAATTTGGCACTATTACATCACTGGATACCTGCATTCACATCACCAGTTGACAGAATCCTCTCAACTTCTAGATAATTAATTTATTGCATTATTAAAAAACTGTAATTTAAAATCATTTTCCTTGTTTATAAGCCAACTTCCATGTACAATCCCTGAAAAAGCCTTAATTATCTGTAGAGCTTTCAGGGATAACACAAACCAGAAAGTCCTACCTCCTTTTTTGAATTCTGGTTTATTTTCCACCATGCATAGCTCACACTCAGATATGTACCTCTGAACTCTTCTTTAAGCAAAAGCATCTCTTTAAGGTGTGCTGCATGACCAAACACTCAGAAAAGCACACTGATGACTAGCAATCATTGTGTGCTATCATTTTCCCCACAAAAATAAGTCGGAGCAAAAGTTGTTTCTCATATTCGAAGCCAATAATATCTAATGGGCATCCTCAGCAACAGGCACTGATAACCACACTCTTTACTACGGAATAAAATTCTACATCAAGAGAGCCCAGGGAAAGCACATAATTTCTTTCTTCATGAACAAGTATGTGATAGATAAAAAATAATTCTAAAAGGCACTTAGAAACTTTGCTTTCAGATGCAGCATTTTGCCTTGACAACTGAGCCTTCTGAAGGGAAATTTCTGGAGTGAATATGGCTGAAATTAGCAGCTGAAATGATTACGGGAAATCTGCTTGTCCCTTAGGGGTTCAGATCCCATCAGTACCTGCTGTAGTTGATCCGGAATGACCTCATCATTAAAGATTAAACTCTCGTTGTGGCAGCACATCGTCTCCTAGATTGAGTTTGGTTATTCCTTTGCAGTTGATATGCCTTTTCATAGCCTGCATTAATACTCCTACACAGGGCAATGCTGTTTGGCAATGGTATTCAAGAATGATCTATATGTACTGGGTTTTAACCCTGGGCTAACTACTTTCCAGCTGGAGCTTTGGTTCACAGCAGGACCACAGCAGCAGGACCACAGCTGCAGTTCTTTCAGAAACTGGTTCAGTGGTTCCCCTGGATGATGCTTTAGTTTCAAGACCTACGTCAGTTTTTGCTGTTCAGAATGACATCTCAGTTCTCCGATAGAGACTACACAGCGTTCATGGATATCTATTTCCTCAGTTCCCTTGATGGCAATCTCATACGTCCTTGTACTGGAGGTTTTCTTGGTGAAGAAAGCATTATCCAAATGTCTGGCTGTGCCCTCTCACTACATAGTAGGTACAAAGGGTAAGTGATTTCTTGAACTTTTATTCTACCACACTGGTTGGCTGAGCTTGTCATTGCTGCACATTCTGCACTCAAGACTTTATCACAGAAGAACTAGCTCAAAGGAGAGAGGAAGAAAAGGAGTGGGGTTTGTTTTTTTTTTCCATTAAAATATACCTTTTTAAAAGAGTTATAAATATCTGTAGTGACTGTTTTGTAAAATAAAAAGGGGACTCATCTGTCTAGTACTATTAAATCAGCATCAGGTTTAGGTATCTGCTGTACTGAAAGAGAACAGAGATGTATCCAATGTCAGGGCTGAGAGTGCTTCCACACAAAAAGAAATCAATACGTTCCTCTTCAGGGAATATTGCAGTTCCCAGACTAAGGCTGGGACTACTCCATTCTAACCTGAAATTGCTTTGCTGCCCAGTGAGAAATCGTTCCTCTTCCCTTTGTGTAGATGAAAGCTTTAAAGAAAACCCTAAAAATGGAAATCTAGACTAAACTCCATTGACTCTATGTCCTGAACTGTAGCAATATCATTATAAAAACAAGAACTGGCTCTGACGGTACAAAATCGAAAGAAACTTCAGTACAAAAAAAACTAATAAGATCTTTTTCTTAAAATATATTCTCAGGAGTGTTTCAACAAGATACTACAGTGACTATCTCACACAGGTTAACAAAACTTTAGAACTGCCGAAAGAAAAAGAAAATCACTTCAAATATAATATTGAAAAAGGGAAACAGGAGCAAAGGAAATATGAATCAGTCTGTTACATGTTTGGTTAGAAACAGCTACTAAACAACCATGGAGTAAAGTTACCTGTATAGAACCATGCTGGCTCTGCCTCTTGCCAGCAGGACGATTGTGTACAAATCACCATCAACATGACAACTTCACCCTGCAAAAGTTGGGACAGCAATAACCTGCACTGCCTTTTTGATACCCAACAGAAGTGTAATCCTGTTCCTCTCAGGAAAGCAGCTTCCTTCATCTAAACAATACCATGTTTGATCACTCTTTTATATCTCCTAGGCCTTTTTGAATTGCCAGCTGTGAATCAGACTCCAGGCTGACTCTCAAGCTTAGGAGCCTCTCTATATCCAAAAGAGCTTGTTACCCCTTCTAGGTTCTCAAACAGCTCATATATCTTCTTACAAACCTTAGTCTGTCCTAGAGTAATGATTTAATATTTACTTTTGCTGGAAATCACATGCAAGACACCTGTAAGTGTTAATGCACCAACTCCTTGGCTTCTGCCTTTCTCTCAGCACTGGCAGGGACATGTGCTACAGGGTCTCCTGTACAGCTTCTCATGAGAACAATCTGGTCACAAAAGAAGAAAGTAACCACGATGGGGACATGGACTAAGGATGTTTTTCTGGGCAGTGAGGGGATTCATAATCCAACAAAAGTCAAGGGTTTCTGGGGAAAAGAATTCTTTTGCTCTTATTACACCTGCAGGAATTCATAATTGAATCTTGTTTTTTTCCTACTGGAGAAGATGCTCTGTGCTACCTTGGCCATAACACAAAATGGGGAGACTTAGAAGAGGTTGAAATCTCATTGTCAGTAAAATCTGTGATCATTATATGATTTTTATGTAGGTAAAATTATAGACTTTACTGTAGGATAGGACTTCTCACTTGGTTATATGGAATGAGATGACTCCAGTCTCATCTTGAAGCAGATTTTGTGGTGTTCTATTGCATGGAAAATCATAACAATTTACAGCAAAGAAATACTACCGTATTGCTTATAGCAGATGTGGCTGTGTTGACACACAGTTTCAGGGTTTGTTTTCTTAACATTTTGATTATATTTTGCCAGTATTTTATTTTTAAAGTAGAAATATTACTTAAATGAGTCCCACAGTTTTCATTGCTTGTTGCTCTAAAAAGAGACTCATCAGATGGCTTGTTTTAAGGATTTTCGTAGCCCTTTCTTGGCCTAAAATGAAAATTCATGTCAGGAAATCAGAGCAGAGAGATATTCCTGCCAGAGCTAGAACTGATGAGTTTTCTAGGTGTAGCTCATTTGAGAAAAGCCCAGGTGCAGAAAACAGCACAGTGAGATTAAGACTGGACGGGTGCTACCACAAAAATAAAGGCTACACAGCACATCTCACCATGATTGAGGGTAGTTTATGTTTTGATTCAGTAAGTTATTAATATGACTCATCCGTATGTTACCAAATATCACACCCAGCAAGTGAAAATTGAAACATATGCCTGCGAGATATAAAAGGGAGCTTTTACGAGAGGCCTTGGCAGGATGGGTGTGAGGGAGGGGTAGAAGTAGGAAGAAAAGAATAGAGCTTTTCTTGCTGTTTGCTACATCAGGTAAAATGAATGCATTGAAATTTTCTGGTAAAGGAAAATAGGCAACACCCAGACTTTGCTTTTTTTTTCCTGTTGGCTTACCTTCTAACTCCTAACAAAGGACAAGGTGAGGATGGGAAGGCAGTGTGTGGACTCATCATAGCCCTGTGCAGAAAATAAGATGAGGTGTTTGCGATCCCTCCGATTTCTCATTCCTTCAGCCTTTCCCTAATCCCAGTGCTACCTCGAGGCCCATGCAAGGGCAGAGAAATGCGCACGGTATGAAAGGGAAGGCTTTTTGAGGCTGCTCTCTGAGCTTAGCCCAATACCTATTACAGTTTCTTAATCATTTCACATAGGAAGAATTCACCAGGCTAGTGGGAAATTATGCAGGGAAATTACATTCTTTTCATATGTCTTTCTTCAGTTATTTTCAGGAAGAACACCACTAGATGGCACTGGGAACTGTAACCACCCTGCGTGGAGCTGCAGGCGCTTACCTGTAAGGGCAGGCAGCCGGCGTGCAGCAAGGGCTGCTGCTCCTGGACTTGCTGCCCCGGCTTGGACACCGCGGCAGAGACGGCACAGCACATCACTACCAACAGTCTCATGGATAGGAATAGTTCTTCATATCAGAATAAAGCTGACTGATCAGCGTTTTACTGCTCTTTAAACCACGCTCTATATTGTATCAGCTGTCTGGCATAATGGCTCCACATGCTATTAAAGTGATGATAAAATAATCAGGGACTAATGTTACTATTCACATTATCAGCAACATCGTTTTCAGTTCTTTCAAGCTGGGGCAAAAGAGGAGCACTGAGCTAGTAACGGACCCTAACCTCACTCACAGGGTGACAAAACCACAGAACAATTGTATTTTGCATAAGGTTATAATTCCTAGAGGACAAAAAGCCTTCTGTGAAATTTCAGGAAAATACATTTGAACAAGGGTCTCCCATGATTATGTCTACATATGTGTAATTAATTTAATTGAGAGAGCATCAGCATACATAACAAGTTTGTGATCCTAGTTGTCAATGTACAATATTTTTACATCCAGTCATGTAACGTTTGAGATACCATACACCACGTGTTTAAAAAAAAACCCTGCCAACACACACAAAAGAACGCATTCATCATCCTAAATCCAATCTATAAAACATATGCTACTTGTACCTTCCCCTCCCCTTCTCTCTGTGTGAGAAACTGGCACAATTGCTGTCTCTAAGCAGAAAAACTTCATGTGAACATGCAGTTCTGCAGCCAGTTCCACACTGGTGAAGATCCATTAATTTCAGTTGTACTCATTCATTCCCAGCATCAGGGCATAACTCTGAGAGGGGTTGCTTTAATGCTGCATAGCACCTTGAGTTAGTCAGGCTGGGACTCAGAGAACCCTCTCTCAGCCTAACCTTTCAAGGCTCTACCTTGAATGCACTGGGAGCACTGAGCAGAACCTAGAAGCAAAGAAGCAAAGAAACCAAGCAGTGGGTTTGGCTGAGATAAGCAAAACCATCCAAGCTCAAACAAAAAAAAAAAAAAAAAAAAAAAAGAAAAAATATTTGATCCTTATGGCTTTGTTTCCCCATTAAAGAGCCAGTCTCTGTGTGAAAGAAACACTTATTCACATGTTAAGAAGAGCTCAGGTACTTCTGTGTACCTCTGTACCTCAGTGTTCGCTGCCTCTTCAACATCCAGATGACTTGCCAGGTGCCAGTGGGCCAAAGACCTCAAGAACTTAACACATATTTCTATTCCTTACTCTCACATGCACTGTCTAGAGAAATCTTTTTACTAAGAATTTAGTAGTCATTTTTTCCCATTGTCCCAGAGCCAACAGGACAAAGAACCCTCTGTACTCATGAAGATTACTCTAAGGAAAACTGGGCTTCCTGAACAAAAGATGCTTGGAAGCTCCCCTCAGCCTGGCTTCAAGTCCACTAATACACACAGCACTTGAGTTCCTTCCTCCAACTGTTTCCTGAGGAAAGATGAAGGACTAGCAATTCACATATTGTCACTTGCCCATCTCAAATCAGTTCAGCTGGATGGTCATTAAAAAACTTCTCATGTAGGTCACAAAGAGTGAAGGAGATGGTGGTTTTTCTGTGAGTTAGAGGAAATCTTATGTGGAAGCTGTGTCCTCTATAAAGATCGTTTATTAAGTAGAAGTATTTCTTAGGTGTGAGGCCAAATTATTCAGTTCACTCATCACACATGCTGAAAATCCCAGGAGGTAATTTTTTAATCATTCCATGATACTCAGAAGCAAAGTCAGACACCCAAAAATTAAGAAACCAGATGTATTTTAAGAGAGTGTGAAAAGTTCCTTTGGAATTTAATCACAGACTCAGAGTAATGAAAAGAAGTCGTTTCCCATATGCTGCTATTCAGAATTCTCTGAAGCATGTTACACCCATGTCACAGGTCTGATCATTTGCAACAGCAAGCAATTCCTGAGCAGGCAACAATGTAGTTGGGAAATGCTGACAATGCCTCTGAGAGGAGATTGATGCAAGACAGTCATTCTAAAGGTTACCAGAGATCTACAAAGCAATACATCAGAAGCCATTCCACAGGGACATAAAGGTATGGTCCAGTCTGGTAGGCTGGTGGACATAGATCCTTGAGATGCCACACAGAGGAGTGAAAAGCTTTTGAGAAAAAAAAAAATTCTGACTGCTAAAATATTTTGTTTCGATATCTGACTTTTTCTTCCTGCTTTGAGAGGAAAAGACAGAACCGTTCACTGAGCATTACCAGTATTCCAAAAATTGAATGATCCAGAAATTGAACTTTTTGGCAAATTAACTTTTCTACAGAGGAGGAAAAGAATAATCCAGCTCCACATCTCACTGCAGCAACTTTACCACAGCAGTACTGAGAATAATTGACCAGCTCTGATCAAAGAAAAAATTCTATTGCAACCTCAAAGTATAACTCTCTCTAATGCTGACCTGGATAATTTTTTTCAATATTCATCTTCTGGTTTTAATTACTAGGAATATTAAACCTCAAACTTTAAAAGATGCATTAGTGCCTTTCCGAGTGCAATTGATACAGACATCAATCTACCACCTGTGTACAATGTACCAGTTATTTGCCATTCTAAAGATCCACCATAAACCAAAACAAAATCAACAAACACACTCTAGCTGCTGCCTGTAAATCTGGCCAGTAGATGTATTTGGACAGCTCTTCCATAGGTCCTGGCTGACTTCCCACAAATGACCTGATTAAGCCAGTGCTCATTCAGAATTCCCCAAACTCTGAGTGCAGCAAACCAGAACCCAGATAATGTCTGTCCCCAGAGGTGTTTGGGGAGCTTTCTAGATGCCAAGTAGGCAGTGGGATGTAAGTCCTCCAGCTGTGGATTTCAGCAAAAACAGATGCAAGCTAGCTTAACAGAATGGCTGACTTCACAGTTTCAGCTTTGCAGGACTTCAAATAAATTCAGAAGCCTTAGAGACTGCTGCCTTCAGACACTTCCTTCAGATTATGAACATTTTTATATAAGTCCCTTTTAAAAAATACTCTTCCTCCTGTCTTGTCATTAGCTGCAGTCTCATGGCTATTTGTAGCATCATGGTAGAAAGGTATACAGAACCACTTTTTTTTTCTTATGCAGACAACTAATCCACAAGCAATAGCAGATAGATGATTGTCTCCTTTCTCAGTTCTTCTGAGATTTATGGTCATCATTTACAAGGAATACAGCAACCTGAAACATAACTTTCTTTTATCTTTGGAGATGGTTCCTAGCCCAAAGACACTCAAAACAATACTGTAAAGGTAAATGTTTTTTTGAATTTTTGCTTTGTCAAATGGTTGCATCCGTTTCCAATTCCATTTGATAAAATACAGTACATTCACAGAATTTCATTCCAACTTAACTCTAGAGTTCCTCACCACTAAAGGAAACCGAAAATCCATCCATATCCAGCTTGCTACACACTATGAATTCTTATGAGCAGGAAGAGAGAATTCTTGTACAACACCTGCATTATTGGAAAACTGAGTGTATGAAAAAATGAACACCTCCTATACGCAGACCAGTTTCCAGACAGACCAATGATTACAGAGTAGCTGAAAATAAACACATCTGATGTCAGCCTCAAAGGTTTCTCCATATGTTATTGGATTTCTACCTTCTTCTTGCTGTACCTATATAAGCTGAATTCCCTGAAAGACATGTATACTAGAAATGGATCCCTCATTTTTAATCCTGAAAGACTTGTGAGTTTATCAAGACCAGGAAATTTTTTGAGGGAAAGACCTCCTCTTTTCAGAGTAATGTAACATTTTTTACATGTTTATGTTACAGAAGTTGGGCAGCCTCTGGCTTCCTGCTCATAGTAAGAACAGCTAGAATGAAATCAGTAGGAGCCTGAAAGCCCAGTTTCAGTACCCAACAAACCTACTTGCTTCAATTAACATTAGTACCTGGATGCACAGATAAGAGCAAAAATTTTGTAGCTCTCTAAAGAGATGGAAAACACTGCACAAATATTGATTTCCCCTTCCTCCCTATGCCATAGGTCATTAAATATTAACACTGCCAATACAGTAATAGTCTACGCTTTCACATCAAGTAGCAACTTAAATAATTAATTTGAGAGATTCTAGATAACTCTTCAGAATGCATAGGCAAGGGATATCCCTGTATGTCAGGGAGTGTTTTGATTGTCTGGAGCTTAATGGTGGTGGTGACAGGGTTGAGTGTTTATGCATAAGAATCAGGGGGAAGGTCAACAAGGCAGATATCCTGGTGGGAGTCTGATATAGATCATCCAACCAGGGTGAAGAGGCAGATAAAACACTTTATGAGCAGCTGGGAGAAGTCTCACAATTGCTGATTCTTGTTCTCATGAGGGACTTCAACTCCAGAGATAGTCTGCTGGAAGTACAACACAGTAGAGAGGGAACAGTTTAGGAGGTTCCTGGAGTGTGTGGAAGAGAACTTCCTGACCCAGCTGGTGAGGGAGCCAACCAGGGAAGGCTCCTTCTGGATCTGTGTTTGTCAACAGAGAAGGACTGGGGGGTGATGTGATGGTTGGAGTTTGTCTTGGGCACAGCAATCACAAAATGATAGTTTTTGGTTCTTGGAGAAGTAAGGAAAGGAGTCAGCAGAACTGCCACATTGGCCCTCTGAAGGGCAGACTTCGACCAGTTTAGGAGACTGGTTGAGAGAGTCTCTTGGGAGTCAGCCCTGAAGGGCAAAGGAGTCCAGGAAGGCTGGACATTCTTCAAGAAGGAAATCTTAAAGGTGAAGGAACAGGCCATCCCTGTGTGCCAAAAGACAAGCCAGCAGGGAAGAAGACTGGCCTGTCTGAACAGAGATTTTTGGCTGGAACTCAGGAAAAAAAAGGAGAGTTTATGACCTTTGGAAGAATGGGCAGGCCACTCAGGAGGACTACAAGGGTGTTGTGAGGTTATGCAGGGAGAAAATTAGAAGGACCGAAGTCCAACTAGAACTTAATCTTATTCCTTCTGTAAAAGACAATAAAAATATTTCTATGAATACAGTAGCAACAAAAGGAGGGCTAAGGAGAATCTCACTGGATGTGAGGGGATGCTATACCACTTAGACATGCAAAACAGCATGGGGCTGGATAAGATCCATGCCAGGGTATTGAAGCAGCTGGCAGAAGTGCTCCCTGAGTCACTGTTCATCATTTACCAGCAGTCCTGGTTAATTGCGGAGGTCACAATTGACTGGAAGTTAGCAAATGTGACACCCACCTACAAGAACGGCCAGAAGGAGGATCTAAGGAACCTACAGGCCTGTCAGTCTGACCTTGGTGCTGGCATATGACATGGAGCAGATCATCTTTAGTGCCACCACATGGCATGTAGAGGACAACCAGGGAAGCAGGTCCAGTCAGCATGGGTTTAGGAAAGGCAGGTCCAACTTGACTGGTGTGGTCAAGTATACCCTCAGTGAGTTTGCAGATGACACAAAGTTGGGTGGGAGTGTTGACCTGCTGGAGGGCAGGAAGGCTTTACAGAGGGACCCGGATGGGCTGGATTGATGGGCTCAGGCCAGCTGTATGAAGTTCAACAAGCTAAAGGGATCCTGCTCTTGGGTCCCAACAACTGCCTGCAGCACTACAGGCTGAGGGAAGAATGGCTGGAAAGCTGCCCAGCGGAAAAGGACCTGGGGGTGCTAGTTGACAGCGGCTCAACACAAGACAGCAGTGTGGCCAGGTGGCCAGTGGCATCCTGGCTTGTATCAGAACTGGTGACCAGCTTGTATCAGGACCCACAGTGACTGTCCCCCTGTGCTTGGCACTGGTGAGGCCACACCTTGAATCCTTTGTTCACTTCTGGATCCCTCACTACTAGAAAGTAATTGAGGGGCTGGAGCATGTCCAGAGAGGGGCAACAGAGCTGGGGAAGGGTCTGGAAAACAAGTCTGATGAGGAGAAGCTGAGGGAGCTGGGAGGGCTCAGCCTGGAGAAAAGGAGGCTCAGGAAAGAACTTTTTGATCTCTACAACTGCCTGAAAGGAGGTTGTGGCCAGATGGGGGGCGGTCTCTTCTCCCAGAACAGGACAAGAGGAAGCCGCCTCAGGACACACCAGGGGAAGTTTAGGTTGAATATTTGGGAAAATGTCTTCATGGAAAGGGTTGTCAAGCATTGGCACAGGCTGCCCAGGGAAGTGATGGAGTCACCATCCCTGGAGGTATTTTAAAGATGTGCAGGTGTAGCACTTAAGGACATGGATTAGTGGTGGGCTTGGCAATGCTGGGTTAACAGTTAGACTCGATGATCTTAGAGGTCTTTTCCAACCTAAACAATTACATAATGCTATAAACATCCAATGTGTTAAGTGCTCGAGTGAGTAGGGCAGATGGTAGAAATCAGCATGATTGTATGGAAGCCATAGGGAAGCATTATTGGATCCAGAATCACCCCCACAGTCAAGAATAAGCTCTGCTGGTTCTCTGCTCCCCTTTCCAGTTGGGTTCCCCAGCGTAGATCTCTGTTCATTGCAGACAAGCTGCAGGGGAATGGAAGCAGGGAATATATTTGAAGCCAGAACATCTGCCACTAAGGGATGGAAGAAAGAACTAGATTCCCAAGAAATCTTCTGGCTTAAGAGAAGGCCAGGCAACTAAGGATCAGGGAAGAACTTTCAGTGGTGATTTAGTAACACCACATTGACTTCCTGTGATGTGTTAGAAACTACTGTGAAACCACATCTTGACAAACCTTTGATTGAACAAGCAGGTTTACATTTTGTTATTAGGGAGAGAGTGCAGGGAACTTTAAGCATCTTGGAAGACTGCAGCCAAGATATTACCCTAATGCAATTTTCCCATAGTTAGGTACAGATTTTTTTTTAAATATGTGAGCATTAACACTCTGTCTTTCTAATTATGCAGGCCTAGACTCTTACATCATGTTTAAGGGGTCATAAATTTAGTGTAATAAATCTCAGTTAAAATACTTTAAACAAAGTGTGCTCAGCGCTACTTAAAAATTACTTTTAAATTCCACATTTGCAGGGCACCTATATTTCCACGAGCTTTTTAGAACATCAGGTTCTTTCTTCCATGAAAAAGCCACATTGGGGATTTTTTATGCCTAAATAATACTCTGAAGAAGGTTTGAACATTCAAGGGTGAATGTTCAAAACAGTATTAGAAAATAATGTGAGATTAATTAACATCTGTCTTATTCTGCCATGAAATCAATTCTGCCTGTATCCAAGCTGTTGGAGAAATCTCAATTGCAAGCCTTGAATTGTAGATTACCAGTGATCTCTGCAAGGTAAGGCAAGTAAACATCCACATTCCCTTATGCCTTCACTTTCCTGGCCTGTATGTGCAAGCTGACTAAAACAGAGAAGAGCATCAGCTGCTGTAGTGTCTTCAAAAAATGGAGATGAGCTCAGGGATTAAGACCTACAGCTATGAACCTAATTTATGAAGGAAAACTATGTAGCAGAAAACTGAAATGATATATTGGCTTAGTGTTCTGGAGAAAGTCGACTGTGAAAAGACTTGTTGATCATATCTGAGCTGCCAACACATCTCTAAGCTCATAAAAAAGGAAAAAAAATAATTTTTCAAAGATGCTTTGTTACTGTAAATCAACTTCCTTTTATGAGGTTAAAGAGAACCCTGAAAAATCTTTAAGGTGAGCTGACTCTCCATATGTTTGCTTGGTTTGTTCTGAATGAGCAGCAAAAAGAATTGGAGTCCTCAAGTGATTAATTACTCAAGTCCATATGATTTTTTTTGTTACTCCCTTATAAAAATACCCCATATTGCATTTGTACAGACATATTGTGACATTTAACTTGTGACAGGAATTATTTTCTCATGAAAATAACACCTTGACAATCCTTAAGATACCAGCAGTACATCTTCTGACCCTATGACTAGATTGATGGATGAAAGAATATTATTTAGTGATTCATTCTTCTGCATTTACAGGCTAGTTTATAGATGCTTCTACAGCAGTATTGGAAATTTATTTTGACACTGACTGAGTAGCAAACACAAAGACAGCAAATAAGCCAGTCTCTGAATGAATTAAATCCATGAGCTTGTACAAGTACAGGTTTTGTAGCATAAGCTAAAATCAAATAGTGAATTTGTTGGTGTACTGGATATTTACTGCACCTCTTCCATTAGCTGTCTTTCTAACATGTCTGGAATCTGCTCCAGGAAGATTTAGGCTGGACATTCCTTTCCAAGCACTGGAGAAATATTCCTGCAGTACTGAGGGTTGATAGATGGAGGGGATTATTTTCTAAGCCTTATTCCAGTTCCAGTTGATCATAGACATATAGGAGAAGCCAAAGGAGACAGCAGGTCACTCACTGGAGCTTTCAGGAGCGCTCCAGCTTTGTGTTAAAATGTTTAGCTGAGGAGAAAACTTCTCCCAGTCACCTGCTTCTTTGCCATCCAGACAGGAGTATCTCAAACCAGCACTGAAGGCAAGAACAAAGCAGTGCTGAGGACATGATGAACATACAGTTCATTGTGGTGAAGTTACTGCAGAGAAGTTCTAGTCTGATTCTGTGGCCTAAGGGCTGCTGGTAGTCCTGTCAACACTATCTTATCCCTGTTTCAGCTCTGCAGAATGAAGCCTGCAGCTTCCTTCCACACCCTCTTTGCTTTCAGTGTCCTGAGTTTGACTTCATAATTACTCCATGAGACTAAACTTATTCCACAGCTACAAGATACAGTTTTCTGCAGAGTTTCCCAAAGGAAAACTTGAGGGTGTGTTTGCCTACAGTTATATAAATAGCCTGACCTATTTCAAATACCATTTTTCAGTTCTTCCAGGCACAAGTGCTCACACCTTCACTTGGGGAGTTTCATCACAACATCCTCTCTGTGCTCAAAGGATTATTTTTTTTAAATGCCAACAACAGCTTCCATAATAAGGCCTTTATCCTCCATGCTGGGATAAAGGCCTTTTGGGTTTTGTTGCCAAAACCCATCAAACTGTCACTGGTTTGGGATATAATAGGCTGTTCTGGTAAAGTTAACCTATTTTTCTTATTCTGTCTTCTGAGAGATATTGATCTATAGGCAATCTTCTAAGATTAAGTCAAAATGAAAACAATAATTATTATGCTGGAGCCTGCTCAGGCACACAGAACTCCAATATGTAAGCTTTTACACACCTGTCAGCAAAATCAGGGCTGTAAATGTAGATTCTGCCACTTAGGAATATCACCTGTGTTTGTGGTATTCCTCAAAAGATTTCTGGCTCTTAATTAATTAAAAAAAAAATAGGGATGTCCTTTCCTGACATGCACTTGTCTTGCTGCTAAATAAGATTAAACTTGAGGCCTGCCAAAAGTAATTAATTCTCCTCAAGATTTGATCATGAAACCACTGTCAATAGTTTTTTATTACTTTTCCCAGTACCAGTAACAATGCCCAATTCACTGTTCCCCACACAGTAGTAATAAACCACTTAGAAAAAGAATATTTTTGAGAGTATTTAAGTGATGGCTGCATTTATTTCACAGCATATATGCAAATGTCTTCAGACACCTCAGAATCCTGTTGTTCAGTAAAGTTTACTTCAGTAGCATGAAGAGTAAAAACCAGAAGGCTTGACTAGGAGTAGATCCCAGTCTTGTGTCTTCTTTTGGATGCTGTAACCAAATAATTATTCCAAGGCTCTAATTATTGCATCAGCTTCTCAAGGGTGATTATTATTCCATGTAGTGGAATGTTGGCATTGTTTAAAGGAAGACATAACCCATAATTCAATGTGCTTTTAAACATGACTGTTTCTGCTTAAGAACTACTCCAAAATAAGCACTGAATACAAACAACAGAAGGAAGCAAGAAAATATTCTAACTTTATGATGGATGGGGCACCACATTTTGGACTAAATATACAGGGGATGTTCAACTGCAAGAGTAAAGTCACAGCTGCTAAACAAGTTACCATGTGTTAGCAGAGGTGCTGTAACTGGCCCGATACATCCCAGTCTGGAACAATTGTCCAGGTCAGCTTATGCTGTCCTTAAGGTAGCCCCACATTCCAACTCCACTAATTTACTCTGTAGAAGAGGATGAATAAATCTAAACAAGAGTTTTGTGCTGTTTTTAGTAGATGGTTTTTGACATCTAAATGAGACTGAGAATGATCTGTTTATGTTAACAGCAGAGTGAACTGAAATATGAGCAGCTCTTAACTGCCCTGATAGGTCATATGGAGAGCTGACATGCCTAACATGAGCCAGTGATTTATTCCTGTAAGTAAACAAGGCACATTAGAGCAGGACACAGTAACAATGAGCACTTGAAAACACAAGACCTTTGGATCTAGCCCAAGGGCCAGGAATGATTTTCATTTAGCAAAGCTCTCATGTAGGAAAGTTAAGCATACACACCGGAAGTAATTACCAAAGTCTCAACTGTTGGGGGGCATATATGAAAAATGGATTTTTCATTTTTGGAGGGGTAACTCCATCTGTTCTAAAGCATTTATAAATTATTGCTAACGAGAACTACAGTGCCCTCCAATGTGAAAAAGCACCAAAGCTGGTGGTGAGAGGGAACATCATACCTTTGCTGTGCAAAACGCACATCTTTGCATTAATATTTTCTCATTCCCAGTCTTTTTGAGTCTGTTAAATCTCTTTCCTCTGCTCACACAGATCTGACCTCTCTGCAGAGATATTCCTTCTCCTGGAAAGTAATAATTTTGTTTGCAGGAGAGGTAGAGAGAATATAAAGCAGAATAGAAAGGGACAATTTCTTTGCACAGAAAGTGAGAATTTCTTACAGTCACTCAAAATAAATATTAAAAAAAAAAAAGACTAAAGATCTATAAGATTTTCTGAAACCAGAAACAGTCAGGGAGGAGGGAGTGAATTTCAAGGTGAAAATTCTATGTTATGCTTTTTATTTATTTGGTGTGTATGTATCTGCCATTTCTCTGTATTTTTCCTAAAAAGCTATGGCTTTCCATATAGGCTCCTATGCTTGTGCTAAAAAATAATAGTACATGGCAGGTAGAAGAACAGACTCCCAGCTCTACTGCATGTACAACACTGCATGCAATACTAATATATGCAGACAGGTGGGGTTACCCTGACCACGTAGTTTTAAATACCCTTTTCCACATATACAATTTTTGCTTTTTCCATTCAAAGCACTACTCTTTCTACAAATGCATTTCTTCCACAGACAATAGTGAAGATTCTTCAGCAGTAGAAACAGTAGGAGTTTTTAGGAAAAATCTCATTACCTTGGAAAATAACTTTTTTCCAATTACTTTGGATAATTAAATACAGCTATCAGCCAAGGACATTCTTCAAAACAGCAATGTTTTCATTATTTTAGACATGCAGTTACCACTGTATTACAATCTGCTCTGCATTAGCATTGGAGCAGAAAGGATTCCTAGAATTTGACTTTTAAAGCGGAATCTCACACTATGATTAAATTATTATTGCTTCTCCAATAAGGACCGGAAAAAAAGAGCTTCTTTTAACCTGGGGGGTGGGAAGGACATTAAAGTTTCACTGGCCAAAGTCTGAACACTTCTCCAGCCAGGTATCCTATTTAGGGATGTTTGCTCATTACCTCGTTACACACAGGCTGCATACCCTGGTGTCATGTGCCCAATTCCAGAACCCATTAGGAAGTCACGAGGTGAGAGGCGCGTGAGTGTGACTGAATAACCCACCCTTGAGCTCGTAGGACACCGTCATGTCCCTGCAGCCCTGTCTTCACAACATCACCAGTGCAGCCTCTCCTGCCTCTGCTCATAAACCTGGGAATAAGATCATGTTGGTCACCAGCAAATTTTACCAGGCAAAGCATTCACGGGGTTGGGTCAGAGAAGGACTAGCAGGTCACTGGAGCTGAGCCAGTTTTCCTTGCAGCTGTTTGGGATACACAGCTTTGCTCAGCTCTGCCAGGCTTTTCAAACAACGTGTGGATACAAGGATGCACTTCCAGGGCATCCCTAAAGCAGCCACTGTAAGAGGCAAGGAAAAAGGTAACTGCAGACAGGCACAGGAGCTGAGGTTGCAGCCTCTGTTCAAGGCAGGTAATTTCAAACTTTCTGGCTGACAAGGGCCTGGCTTTTCCATCCTTCCTGCTGCAGCAGGACCAAGGTAACAGTGCTGCATAGCTCCCCTAATACTCTGCAGCATATTTCCCCTAGCACCTTTGGGCACTCATTTTGCTACAAGGAACAAAGAGCAAAGAGTAGTATGGACTATAGAAAACAGGAAGGAAAGTGTTATCTGTGGTGGAACACAGGAGTTTGCATGGAATAACATGATTTCCATTCTTCTCATGTCTAAGTGTTCTCAAAAATGAGCTCCCTTATCTTTTCTCAAAGTGATCATGAGTATTTTGCTCTGTCCAACTACATCTCTTACTAGATAAGCTCGCATTTCAAGATCAGGAAGTTCTTTATCTAAAGTGAAAAAATGTGTAAAACTATCTTGGTGTTCAAGCAGTGAGTGTTCCTTGAGTTATACTTTATAAACTTTATTAAAAAACAAAAAAAAGAAAGATTTTGTTCTCTTAGCATTTTATGTAATGTTTAACTACTGAAACCCCAGGCCAGAGTTTTCAGCAGCTATAATAAAAACGAACAAATGAACCAAAACCTCACAAAACCAAATCAATCAAACAAACAAAACAAAATAAAACACAAAAACCCCTCGGATCTGAACAAAGGTAATCCCTTGAGGTTTTATCATTGTTCATTTGTGTTGTAAATGCTTCTGAAACTTTTCCAACCCTAGAGCAAAATAAGCAAATAGGTGAAGTGAGACATTCTATAACTAATGTCTCAGTTTATATTATAGTTTATATGATGGCAGTGACTAGATCAATATTTGGTTTGTTTGGAAATACTGCAGCTATTTACATTTCTGCTGGACATGCCACATGGAATCTTTAGAAATGTGCCTGATTTTCTTTCTTATTTCTGACAAACAGGGGACAGAAATGGAGGGGAAGAGCCCTATGTTTACAAATCCACTTGCATTAGAAGTTGAAAGTTTGATGATTCATAAACAGCTCTAATAAAGTTCTCCCAACTCAAGATTGAGCTACATAAAAAAAAGACTCTTGTTTGACTCTCTCTGAATTACTGCTCTTAGAACAAGGCCACCTGGGGATAATGAACAGCTGATTTAATTTTTAATCAGCATTTAAAAGCCTTTTAAGTGGAGCTCATTTTCATTAGTTTAAATAAAGAACACCTCGAAAAGTGAAAGGTCATTAAACCTCTGGAAGTATATTCATGCCAAGACTTCAGCTAAACATGGGTCCTTTTAACAGGGTGTCGAGGGATTTATTAAATATAATGGGAACAATTGTTCATTTCTGTAGTCAAACAGGGCCTCATAAAGGGATCTATTGTCTCATCAATGCCTCACACAGGAAATTGCTCTATTTTGAACCTGCCTATGCCATCTGAAAGTATCTTTGTAAAGCCCCCACTGCACAAGGTATTCAGAGCTCACTTTTGGTGAGATCCAGGGAAACTGCACACAGGATTAGGGGTAATGAGTAGCATGGTTTGTAATCCAGACCCAGTTGCTTGGTAAGAAGGAATATTTTGCATCTCAATGCTTTGATATGAGATTTGACCATTTCCTAATCTGCGGGCACAGACAGCCCTTGTGAGATGCTTGTACACACTTGGTTGTGCATCTCTTTTCAACTTGCCTGTTCAAGCCAGGCTCCAGGGCTGGCCTTCCAAAGTACACCTGTTTTCCTTGCCTACAGAACAGACTACTGTCATAAGTCTAACTTGCATACCCTTCAAATTGTTAATAAAACATCATCAAGCATAAATAAATATAGATATAATCAAGGATTGGAAAGTCCATTCAGTAAACAAGGCTACCCTGAAAAGCATGAGGCTCAATTCCATCATTTCATTCCCAGTTTTGTTCCATTCTCAGAGCAGTCAGGGGGTTTATTATTTTTTTATGAGCCTGTAAACATATAATAGAACATTACTTATAACTTCAAGCTGGGAATTTCAGCTTCTGTGATGCTCATTTTTCACAAACAATCAGGAAAATTAATGAGATTCAGGACACATTTAGGATTGTTCAGGATATTAAACGTCACAGCCAGAAAAAGCGACCAGATTCATGCTACCTGCTTCTGTTAGGGGAATTCATGCTGAGCATAAGAGGACACAGACAGTAAAAAGTCACACTACCACATGTCTTACCAGCCCTAAGGTCTAGGTGAGGAATACTAAAGGATAGCCACAGGTCTTGGTAGAAGAAAACTCAACCAATATATATATATATATATATGGAGAGAGAGAGAGGTTGGGCTCTACACAGACTTTCCAATATCCTCAAAACTTTGTACCAACGCAGAATCAAGAAAAATATTCATATCCTTCTCACTAACTGGAAGGCAGATAGTTTCAAACTCAAAAGCTTCTACTTCATGAAGGATTTAAAATAGTGCTTCACCTCCCAGAGAGGTTGGGATTCATCTGAATGTACTGGGTTTTAGTGTCCCTGGCAGCTCCTCAGCTCAAGTGTTGGTTCTTATCTTGGCAATTCTTTTGTTGATGTGTAACATGGACTAGGAATCCCAGAGATGGCAAGTGTCCTGGAGTAAGCTCACTTCAGAGTAAACTCAGGGCACTC
This sequence comes from Manacus vitellinus, assembly GCF_001715985.3. NCBI lineage: Eukaryota > Metazoa > Chordata > Aves > Passeriformes > Pipridae > Manacus > Manacus vitellinus. The sequence goes on from NW_021940818.1 coordinate 404,314, forward strand.
AGTATTCTTCAATGTTAGGCTGCACTCATCCATTACACATTTGACTCCTTTTGAATTCAACAGTCTTATAGTTTGTATCAAAAAGCTGAATTTGACACCTCCATTCATAAATTCTATCCAAATCAGTCAGAATTCCAGGTTTGGGATGGTGCACTGTACAGTGCATGTATGTGTGAAACAGATCTAACAATCTGACTGAATTTCTACATGATATCAATGGAACAACTTCTGCGCCCAGGTTTTCCTGCCAGAAACATTAATTTCACTTTCCCACCCCTGCCTGTTAGATGGCTTAAATTTCTCTTTATGCAGAAGACAGATCTAATGAAAATTAATTTCCCATAAACACTAAAGATTTGAGGTTGTAGATTTGCAAAATGAAATCACTCATTATAACTCAGGTTTTCCCTTTAAAGCAGCTTTACAGTGTTCCTTCCTTAGGTTTAGATAAGCCTAGTGAGGCTGACACATGTTTTTAAGTACAGGGAAAAGTTACAGCCCTACGTGCCTGTATGTGTGCCCCAAGCACACTGCTAGACTGAAGCTTTGAGAGATGTTAGAAAAGCTACTGATTCTTCTGAAAGGATCAAGCCATCTCCAAGTGTTATTATTGATACAAAAATTATGGGTTTTTATAATGCAGAAATAGTAAAAAATCCATCTTTACGTTCTCCTAGGTAGCAGTGTCTTTCAATTGTATCAATATCCAGGCTAAAATGTGGAGAACTAGGAAAGAAGTGGTAGTTTCACTGTTTAATATTCTCAGTGCTGTTCTAAAAGTTAGCTATTCTAATGCTCTGGTTTCTTATGTGTTGGCTTTTTTCTGGTTTTGGAATAACATACTATATATTTCCATCCAACAAATCACAGTAAAATTATTAAGGATATACTACCTAGCAATTAACACAGGATTTCAATCTTTTCCAGGATTTACTCGGGGAATACCATGGCAGAAAGATAATATACAGTTGATTGCTTCCAAATATGGGGAAAAACACCCTTCCAGAAGTAAAGAACTTCTGTTTTAAATTAAAACAAGGGCTAGGTTTCCAAGGGCATGTGATCATTAATTTATAAAGGCCATGGTTTGCTTATCAGGTGACATTAATGGAATCACTGACCTGTATCAAAAGTTGTGGAAAGAACAAACTTATGTTCTTTGAAACAAACAGGTTGGTTCCATGCCTTGATCACATAGCTTGTTTTCACCTGTGAAGTGTCCATACACAAAATCCTTGGGGATATTTCCAGGAATCTCTGGCTATAAATGCTGTTTCAATTACTGCAAATCTGGATAAAAAAAAGAACCAAAACAGATGCACAAAAAAAAAAAAACCAAAAAAAACAAACCAACCAAATGAAAGCCCCCCGAAAAACCCAAAACCTAAAAACCCCCTTGATAATACAAAAAACTGTCCATTCAAAATTCAGTCTGTAAGATCTGAGGTGACTCCAGTGCCCCAGTCACTGCCCATATGCTAACACAGCCAGACCCTACTTAGACTAGTTACATCAATAATAGCTATTTTGTCAACACGGAACCAAGGCAATGATCTTTACAGGAGACATTGTTTGTTTTACTAGTTAGATTAATTTTGAAATTATTGTAATAAGCGTAACAGAGAAATCTTCTGTTAAAATATGCCAGCTTGAAATTTATGAAGTGGAAAAATTCTATCCAACATTGTTGATTCTTTGTCTAAATTATTACCTTTTAAATAATACCTTTGTTTCTGTTTACTCTAGAATGGACACACTAGTCAACTGGAAAACCAAGTAAATGCTACTTCAAAGTCTACAGGCTTCATTTGTTAGAACTGACTGAACCGACTTTTGATATGATCACAGTTCCTGTTTTTACACATTCAGAACAGTTTCAGAAACTGGAACCATGAAATTTGCTCTAATTTATTAAGTTTTGCGTAATTCCCAATGTATTCATGGGAGGATATACAAGCTTTCAAAAGCCATCCCTCACCAATAGACTGTTCGATAAAGAGTCCAGTCAAATGTCTGGTTTTTGACTTGTTCATCCCTGTGAAGAGTCAAATGGAAAGTATTATAGGAAATATCAATAGTTTTGAACAGTAACATCAACAAGATAAACCTTTTTAACGCCCATTGGGTCTATTTATTTCATAGGCCTTCAAGCAAATCCAAACCCTTACCAAACCCTTACCAGCTCTTGAACTTGCACATTTTTTTTCTCTAGCTTTTTGGATACAAGATAAGGGTGGCATATAGAAATCTCAGCTGAAAAGAATTTCAAACTAGATAATTCCTAATGTTCATTTATAAATATCAGTTCTGTACTTCAAAATGTTTTTATTCTCAGTGCTTTTATTCTATTGGTTGACATTATGTTCATATTAGTATATTATCTGAATTACAGAGTTTTTAAAGATTAACACTGAAACTGTCTTGGAAAACAAGTCTGACTTCATAAATGTTGTGTAAGGATAGTTAATCCTAAAATATCTCCATTAGTTAGTTTACAAACCTTTTGAACAAAAGCCTAGATGAGATACAAGTTAATTGCTCCTATTACTCCATGAACAGGAACCAGGTGCCTTTTCATATATTAAATTAAATATTCATATATTTATTTCAATTACTGTTCAAGGTCTAATCCTCTTTTGTCAGTCATAAGAACTACCAAAACCTGCCTCTTAAAGCATAAATGACATATATGCTTATACATAACTTTAGAAAAAGCCTTAGCACAAACAGAAAATACTTCAACATAATCATAATAAACAGGCAGGGTCTTCTTCATGACATGAGAGTTTAAAGGTGGAAATTATTTATTCCTGCAATAAATCAGAAGCAAAATGTCATAACCCTTGATGCTCATCAGGACAGGTAATGGATAGAGGGATTTCCTGTGAGTTTTGCTGTGCAACCTTTTCATAAAGGCAACTCCCAACATATCTGAACCAGAAACAAGAGCATGTGTTAATCAATGGAAAGAATTAAGGAGGCAGATGAGAGATAAATAGGAGCGGTAATGCTGTGAAAATAAATTTTCCATGGCTTTGCTGGCTCTTGTGAACACAACTTCAGCATGTTTTGTGAAACAGAGGTGGATGGCAGCTCTTAAATGCAGGAAGTGTTACAGCTGCCAAGCAGCATTACCTGATATTTCATCATCATTATGAGATATTCCCCCTGACATGGCAGTGTGATACAAATGGCACATCACACCAGTCTGATGTCATCTTAAAGTCTGTCCCACTCCGTTTTGGCAGCAGATACAAAAGCAGGTAACAATGAAACCAGGGATAAGCTGGGGATGTGCTGACATTGTTGTGTTCTTTCCTGGGTGGTACACACCTGTGATGGGATTTAGGTTTCTATATAATTTTCTATAGCCAAAAAAAGGAAAAAAAAGAAAAAAAAGTGAGTACTCCTCAGCACTGAACCAGTTTTGCAGTCCTCTTTCAATTTCTAGGAAAGAAGAGTCATCATGGAAATGCAGACAGAGAGTTAATGATTATGGAATTTCCTTGAACCATTTCATTGGAGCAGATAAATGCTGCAGAAAAACAGGATGTTAGATTAGAAACTGACTGAAATGTAAAAAGAAAAAAAAGAAAAAAAAGCTATACAGAATTGGTTGCTGCAAGGAGTTCTGATTGTTTCAAGATCCAGCACTATAATAAATTTTGAGCAGTTTCAAACAGAGAATAAAACAATAATACTAATAATTTTTAAAAAATCAAAGATCCTCTTGTGGCTTCTACCAAAACTTCCTCCTGGTTTTGAACCAAAAATAAACAATGCTACTTTCCTTTTCTGCCATCAGAACCTGACTGACAGTGCTTTGCAGCTCAAGGGATACATGAGGTTTTTAAAGTCCCAAGACTATTTCTGGCAATCTGACTGTAAAAAGAGATGAGTTCAAGTTATTCAGAAAATGTTTGGGCTTAGCAGAACTCCCTTTCTCTGATTCCCATGTGTACGGTGCTGTGAAACATATCTTCCATTTGTGCTACAAAATCCAAAGATTTAACCCAGCCACTTTTAAAGAAGGGGACCCCCCTGGAAACAGAAGAGAACTGGAAGATATCCCTGAAAATATCCCATAAATTATTTTATAGAATCAATATTAAGGTGTTAAATCACAGGGAGGTGCAGAGCCAGTGTAAATGGAAATGCTGAGCAATCACAGCCTAATCATGGACAAGACAATCTGCACACAGCTGGCATGGGGTGCCTGTGGGTGGAAACAGGAAAGAGCTGCTGGCATTTCTCAGTCCTCCTAATGAACTTCTGAGGTAAATTAGAAATCATAGAAAAATTTCAGCACAATAGACTCATCAAAGTGGTATCAACAGGGCAAATGCATAGCATTTCTCTCTAAGCATCCATGATTTGCAAATTTCCGATAAATCAAATTCCTACAAATCCTCCTTAGGACCACAACAGCTGGCTAGGGACACCAACGCTTTCTGGTTCCAGGACAGCCACAGAGGTCAGGCTTCCAAGTTCACTGTCACAAAGCTGGCAGCTGTGTGGACTGAATCTCCTGGTCATTATGAGGAACCTAAGCACTTCCACAGTCCTTGCTCCTCAGTACAACTTTAAAGTGGGTAACCCGGAGTCTTTTAACACCCTTTAAATGGTCTACCCAAAATTAGAGAGGTCACAGTTTCCAAAAGTTTCCAAATTCAAAGACAGATCTCTCAACCACAGAGTACCAAGAGCAATAACCAGCTGCCAACTAATCATATTTATAGCATCTTCCAATATACATGTTTCTTGTGCATTTTTTTCCATGACGTTGTGCTTTAACCTGTTAAAAATTGAGGTAAACATGATCTGCAGGGAAAAACTGAAAACAACTATGCAGAGTCTTAAGGGATCAGGCTTAAATAGAAAAAGTATTTCATTATTTCCTGTTCACATACTCATCCAACAGAAGTGGCTGCTGGAAAAGTCAGACCCTTTCTCCCTACTCAATCCCAGTCATGCATGATACCCAGGTTTATTCCATGTAAGATATTCAATGAAACTATGAATTAAAAACTATCCAAAGGAAGTCTTCTACAGAAGAAAAATTGAACACAAACAAACAAACAAACAAAAACCTTGTTCCCACTGTAATAACTCCTGCCACTGGCTTATTCTTTATGCTTCTAATGTTTTTTGAAAATTATATATATACACCTATAAGTATGCAGCAAGCAGATTATATGACCCTGTAACACAGTAATAACTGCTTGAAAGTGTTAATAATCTTCTTAATTTTCCTTATGATCCAAAGTGCAAGTAGTCTAGAACATAAGCACATGTTATGCAGTGTGTCCAGGAGGAGAGACGCTGAGCTTTTCCTTCACCAAGAGCCAGGCACAGGTGATGAAGCTGTAACTGCAATAGGACTGTCACTGTAGTTCAGCTGAAGGGCCTCTGTGTTCTTACAGGTTAAGCAGTTATTTTTACCAAAACAGAGTTGTGAAAATGACTGACATCATTGTTTTTTCTGTATTTTCTTGCTAGGATAACATACCTGCCACTATGAATTCAGACAACTAGGAGCAGGAAGCAGTTCAGCACCTCCTCATTAGGAATGATCTACTCTTTGTAAGCAGTGGGCAAAGCTGGACTCAAGTCTAAGGGTGGCATTTTTGAGACAGATGCTATACCACACCCTACCACTATACCCAGTGCAAGTGCAGTGGGGAGGAGAGGTGGTTGGGGATGGGTGGAAGTTTATTTTCAACCCTCCCCTTACTCAACTTTTTTTTTCTATTACTATTCACCATCGACACAGCATATACAACAGGTGACTCAAGTAAAATTTCCTTCCCCTAGAGCAAGTTTCAATGTCTGTCATGCCATTTAGCAAATCTTCCTGAGTTAATTCAAGAAGTCACTATTCTTGGCTACTATTTACAAGCTCATGACTGTTCTCAGTGCAGAGGCAGCAGAAGGGACTACGTGTCCGAATCTCTGCCTTCCAGACCATGAAATTTGTTTTACACTGGGAGTTAAGACACAAGCACATGATCCTCACCCCGCTCTTCCTGCATCAGGTTCAGTAACCTCCATCTGAAAGTGAGGTAGAGAACAGAGACATATCTTAAACTGTCCCTGGAAGATTTATTAGTGTGGGCCCCAGTGGGTCCAAAATCTGCCATGTTATGAATTAGGCAAACTGTGCTGTCTGTGTTCTCTTTTTGGCCCTACCTCTAAATGTAAAAAAGTGCCTGTTTCCAGTATCCATGCTGTAAAATTTAAATAGATCAAGCTGGGTGATTTATCTCATCAAATGTTTCTTGTGTTACAAACTTATTACTCTTCACAGTTCTCAGTACCAGTGGCATACAGAGTCTTTTTTCTCCCCAGTGAAAGGTGGTGTTACTCTATTGTGCAAGCACTCTGAAAACACAGGATGTCCTTGTTAAGAGAAGACCCTTGTGATACATCTATATTTTGAGGCTTGAAATACAAATTCTCTTTTGTCTTTTACCATTATTCTTTGAGTTGAATTCTAACAGCTATTGAAGCTGCTTTCTTGCCAAAATTACTGGATTTTGTGACAAAATCGTGATTTGGCACTTCAGGTTTTGCATAACCATGAAAGAAAACCTGAATTAAAATAGACAAGGAAGTGCTAAGTAAATACAGCCAAGGCTGTACTTTGACAGCAAAACCCCAGCCCCACATTTTCCATCTAGCTAAGGAGGAAACAGCTGTTTATTCCTGAAGTACAGTTGCACCAACACAAATAAAACCACAAGCTGGACCCTCATTTAGACCACTTTTAGATATTAAGTAATTCTAAATAAAACACCTCAGGAAGATGAGAACTGATCAAAGGAGCTGACTGTGGTCAGAAAGTCTGTGTGAAAGAGGGAAGAAAAGGCTGGTAGTCCATTTAGAGGAAGAGTGGAGAGTCATCTAAACTTGAAGAGGTGCAGTTATTTGTTCTGAGTATTCTTTTTACAAACAATCTTGTTTACAGTGGCTGTTAAAATAAATAAACAAACAAAATTTCTTTGTTTGCAGCCCCATCTTTAGATGGGCTGTACCAGAAATGCAAGGCAGAAGCACAAAAGAAATTTGTAAGGACTGATTCTTAAGAAAAACCAAACAGCAAGCTAACAGAAATCCTAGGGAGAAAGTAAATTTTAAAATGTCCCCTCTCTAAGCTCAACCTCTTTTGGTGCTTTGTTCAGATTAAATTTGTTTAGGAAGAGCCAGTCCTCCATCAACTACCTTATATCAATCCAAAAGTCAGGGCTAATCTCAAATGGTCACAGTATACAAAACTATATATATCATCATCATCATCACGGCTAGGCTTCGCGAACGAAGATTTGGGAAGGCTCTATCCACATCTGTTACAGGCACGTTGGTGACTTATGAGGCCAATACGAGACAGACATATCCGATTGCAAAAGGCACAGCAGAAAGACTCCTTAGATGGTGTATTCTGCAAAACACGGTTCTTTCTGCGTTGCCTTTTCTCCTCGAGAGTGATCCTGTGTGTGTTCTCAAAGGCATCAGCAGCATTATAGATGGTGTGTCTCCAGGCCTCCCGATTGGAGGCCAGAGTAGACCAGTTATGGTGATCAATATGGCCAAGGCTGAGATGTTGTTTCAGGGAGTCCTTGTATCTTCTCTTCGGGGCTCCTCTCTTGCGACAGCCAGTGGCAAGTTCACCATAACGCAAGATCTTAGGGAAGTGGTGGTCCTTCATCCTTGAGACATGCCCTGCCCAGAACAGCTGTGTTCTCAGTAAAATGGCCTCAATACTTTTGATTGCTGCTTGTTCTAGAACAGATGTATTGGTCACATAATCTGACCAGTGGATGTTTAGGATTGTACGGAGGCAGCGTTGATGGAAGCGTTCTAGGAGACGCAGGTGGTGGCGGTAGATGACCCATGATTCGGAACCATATAAGAGAGTAGACAGCACAATGGCTCTGTAAACACTGATCTTGGTACTTTTCTTCAAGTGTTTATTACGCCATACTCTTTTGTGGAGTTTTCCAAAAGCACTATATGCCTTTGCTAACCTGTTGTCTATCTCTCCGTCAATCTTGCCATCTGAGGAGATGAGGCTACCAAGGTAATTAAACTGTTGGACTGATTTGAGCTCTGATTGGACAATGGTGATGTGGGGATGATGGGGAACTTCCTGAGGTGCAGGTTGATGGAGGACCTCTGTCTTCTTTAAGCTGACTTCCAGCCCAAAGAGCTCAGCAGCATCTGCAAAGCAGGATGTTAAATGCTGCAGGGCTGCTTCTGTGTGGGCAACAAGGGCGGCGTCTTCAGCATAAAGCAGCTCCCGGACAAGATGGTTTAAGGTCTTGGTGTGGGCCTTCAGTCACCTTAGATTGAATAGACTTCCATCAGTACGGTATCAAATGTAGATACCGTCCTGATCATTGAGATCTGCCGTGGCCCTTTGGAGCATCATGCTAAAGAAGACTGTGAATAGGGTAGGAGCGAGAACGCAGCCTTGTTTCACACCATTCTTAATTAAAAAGGGCTCAGAAAGTGTGTTGCCATATCTGACTTGGCCGTGCTGATCCTCATGGAGTGAGATGATCATTTTAAGGAACTTGGGGGGACAACCTAAACGTTCCAAAATCTGCCACAGACCTTTTCTGCTCACAGTATCAAAAGCCTTGGTGAGGTCGACATATCTCAAAAGAGTTGTATAAAATGTTATCTACACTTAATATACTATAAGTCGTCTCAAAACGTGTTTACTTATTAAGGCCTCAGGTACCTTTTTGAGGTCCTTGCTTTGAAAATGAGAGGAATTTGGCTGTCTTTAGTCTATTTTGATATATTTAGAGTTTCTGTTCTAAAATGAAAACCTGACCCAAGAATAACCCCCATAGGAAGGACTACCTTGACTACAGCCTGCTCTGCGTACATGAACAGCATCTGACCTGCAAAACAGGAAGGCCTGAGCAGTAGGGTCGAAAAGTATGATTTTCATTCTTGGCCTGTGTTATTTCCTCTATGAATGAACACTTATAAATTTGCAATTACTCTATATATTCTCTAAATCAAGTGCATTTACTTGCAGCTGTGACACTAATCCTATTTCTATCTTTCAGAACGTTGCTTTTTACTGCATAAAAAATGTGACTGAAGTGTTTCAAGACAATAAAATGTGCTATTAATAATAAATTGTGCTAAAAACATACGCTGCAGTGTTATCACTTGAGCATATCACTTAATATGAGAATATCAAAGACACAGGCAATGCTCCAAGTTATCTACTGAGTACTGTCCAAATGAGAAAAAGGCTAGACCATTGTGACATGAATTTTCCATTGTCTCCATTTTTATTCTCTACACTCTTTTCATCTCTAACTACTTGTTCAACTATGTTTGTTTAATTACTGAAATCCAGCTGGTTGAAATGTATCCAGTTAGGCTTTATTATCTTTTGAACTTCTTTTTTAGAGAGGTCTTTAATGACTTTAACTGTTGTTCTTGCAAGTCTCTCTCACTCACACTAGATAATGCCAAGTTATCTTTGTGAAACCTATCTATAAACTTGACTCAAGTTCACTTGTATGCAAACTTCCAGGAGGGGAAAATGCACTGCTTACACAGTGAGAACACTCAGCATTCATTTCCTACCTTCTAAGAGCATTTTATATTAAATGCTTTAAAAACCTTCTTAAACAGAACCAGATGTTTACAGAAATTCTCTGATTGCTGTCCAAATGAAATTATCTTCCTCTCTTTCTCCAAACTCCCTTTATCATTAAATAATGCATTGAAATGGAAATATAGAGCATGCAATGCTTGCCAGAATTAAACAAGGGGCAGATGAAGAGAAAACTGAATTACTTGGGTGTTTATGGCTTTTTTTTCTTGGTTATCCAGTCTCTCTTTAACACATTCTCTAGTATGTATTTTGATCCCAAGAATACGTTTGCTCATCACAGTTTCTTTAAGGATCATTTAAAAACAGATCCTTTGCTTTTATTTGTATTCTGAAGTGACCAGTTTGCTGGTTTTGCTTGTGGAGCTGATAGGGAAAGGCCCAGAAAAGGAGGAGAAATCACTTACACATTCCCATGATGTCCATTTCTGTGGAAACCAAGGGTTCCACTAGGACAAGTCTCCTGATTCCAGAGAACCCAAGCTCTGTGGAGAGGTGCATTGTGCCAGATGATCCTGGGGAAAAAATGATTTCAGGTGTCTACATCACCTAAAATGCACACAGCATTAAAGCACATAGTGGTTTCTTTCTCTAAATAACAGAACACATTGTTCTCATCATCAGTGAAATTACTAAAACCATGGTAAATTGCAGAAATCCAGCTCATGATTCACAAGCACAAGTATTACTACAGCCCGCAATGGAATAAAAGGGAAATTAGCATTGTCTCTTTAGACGTATAATCAAACAAGGTTCTTCATGCCATTAGAGGTCATTGGAGCTGGCTATGACATCAGCAGAGTTCTACAAATATGCACCAATTTGAAGTTTTAAAAAAAGGAATAGGAGAAAAGAAGGGAGTTCATTTTCTTGGGATGCACTTCACTTTTCTCCTCTCAACTGGATTCAACCTTACTCCACAAAGAGGGTTAACCCTCGGCTTCCTATTGAAATAATGTGATTTGCTTATGTAAATGTCAATGACCTCTATTCTTCTAACATCCAGTTGGATATAGAAAAACCTTTTCTGTAGAAAAGCCATAATTATGGAGCTGATTCAGCTCAATAAATTCTGCCAATGTTTGCCTGAAGTGTTCAGATGTTGTGGCTGCCCTGAATGTACTGGGAAGGAGTGCAAGAGGGAAGAGAGCAAGCCATGTCATCTGAGGCTTAATATGATTGCCAAGTGTAACAGCAGTGTAGAGTGTTTGAAACGTATTCCATGTGCTTTGTCACGTATCTATCTATTTATCTTTCTATCTGTCTATCTATCTTATCTGTCTATCTATGTGTATGTATGTTTAGGTGCACAAGGAATATATCCATTCTTTGTTTGACCACAATATTTTAGCATGAGTGCAAACTATAACACACAGGTCTTTTCAAGTCTCTGGCACCCGTCTTCTCTTTCCTATGTAAGCCGATAGGAAATCACTCTGAATTACAAAAAAGACCAATGCTTACCTAATATTAGTCTGTGTGCAGTGCTACAGTGTAACACATGGGCTATTCACCTGTGAAGCCCTTGCTTTCATCACAATAGCAGTAATATGGTCCAGCAGCAACTCTCTAACTCAGCAACAGAACTGACAGACTGATGGAAGCAACCAGGAAAACAAGAAGAGACCAAAACTCATGTTTCTCTGCTCCACAGTTCCCCTGAGTAGACTCACGGCTCAGCCACTGTTTTTCTTCACAGTTCCTGTGACAAGCAGCGTGGGGACTCAGTTCAGACTGGTGGCCTGCTGCAGCTTGGAGGCTAAGAGCAGAAAAGACTGACAAAAGTGGCAATATTGGCATAAGGGTTTTATTTTCAAATCTGTTCTCTTTCTTTTGGCTGGTTCTTGTTTCAGCTTTGACTAATAGGCAACCATACCAGTTCCCCAGTGGAGGGATCAATGAACTTTATTAGTGGGCCAGTGCCCACAGTGACCTATATGGTCAAAACCATAGGGTGCTCCTGGTATGCACTGAGCAATAATGATATTTACTTAGTACAGGTACAAATGCAGACAAATTCTGCTGATCAGTGCTCTCAGCAGCTCAGATTCCAGGTTTAAGATGTATTTTATGCCACTGCCTCTTCCCTTCCCTGCTCCCACCAAATAAAATGGAGAGTCGATCTTTAATCTCACCATATGCAAGATCAGTCTCTCCATTAACAGTGAGTGTTTTTCAACAAACTCTCTACCTACAGCCCCATTATCTTCAGTGGGGATCACACAGAGCACATCTGCAATACAGGACCTGTTGCCAATAATCAGTGCTAGACAACACAGAGCAATTGCCCTCATTAAGACTGCAGCTCACAAAAGGAAAGTAACATCTTAAACTTCAAGAAGCTGAGGTATCACAGCAGTGAGAGCAGAATAAGAGCAGAGAGAAGAAATCTCTTTGAACAGAGTCCTGCTGCAGCAATTACCCATCTGACAGGAATGTTACTTCATTAAGCAGGAAATACATGAAGGCTATTATCCTCCAAGTTCTATATCATAATTGAAATAGCTGCAGAGGTATTTCTTTTGCTGTCTGATAGATCTGCTTTTATATCTGGTGACAGGAATTCAGCTGGAATTAATAGCTGTAAATGTAGAATGTACAAAAGGAGTGTAGCTCCACACAGTGCACTAATTTCTTCATTACTCTTCGAGCACCTTAAGGATAAATGACATTGAGCACTCAGATTCTGAAATGTGTTAAACATCCCTGTGACTCTCAAAGGCATCAATGGTTTCACTAATAACAAGTTATGCTAATTAGCCTGTGTGCAATGAAGGCCAGATGTCTCGGTGCTGAAGGTTACAAACATTCAATGGTACTACGGCACTTCACTCATTTTGGTCATATTGCTTCTCAAAATCTTGTTTTAGTCCATGGAATTCACCTTTCCAGGATGCCAGAACCAAATGTTTTTATGAAGTCTGGATTTAATTTTGTTTTTATTAAAGTCATGTCAAAATTAGAACCAGTATTTGTACATATTCGAAAAAGATTAGTGAAGTATTATTACTTATAGCCAAAAAATCACAGCAAATCACATAAACTTCTGCAGACAGATTATATTATTTCTTTCTTCTCTTGATATGTTAGTTGCTCACATGATAAATCTCTCTTTTTGTTTCCTTCTTTCCTTTCCCTCCTCCCTCCCACTCTACCCTTCTACCCACAAACCATAATTTTCGTAAGTCTTAAACATTTTTCTCTGTTGTGTTAGATTTTTATAATATACATTTCTTAATTATCTATTATTTGTTCCAATCCACCAAAAGCTTAGCTAGTATCTCAAGCTGGTCTAAACCACTGGGATAAAAATAATGAAAAATTATCCATGTTAAAAAACTCCATCCAGACCTATTGCATGCATGTGCCTGTAAACAAGCAACTAAAATACATTCCATTAAATATATTATCTGAACTATCACACTGCTGACTCTGAAATACTTGGAAGGACAAATGTTTTCTAGGAATATAGCTGACTGTGAAAATGTACAAACATAGTAACCTCAAAGATTTGCAGCATCAGCAAAAGATTTTTGTATGGCTTGTCTTCCCAATAAAAACTACCATTTAACATGGTCCTCCATCAGACAAGGTCTTGTGTTCTTTAAAAGGGACTCGTTGTGCTCACTGTTTGTGGAATCTTACTGTCATAAGATCTGTAACTTGAGTAAGAAAATTATCTGGAAAAATGAGTAGTTTGGTTAACTAGAAGTTGTTAGCGTTCACTACGGGTCTGCTACAAACAAGGGTCTATCTGGACAGAGGCACAGTCACTGAAGGATCTCCTATCTCCTTGAAGAACAGCTCTTCTTGGTACATAATTGAGAAGAATATTTATGCTCAAAAGTGGGAATCTTGTGCTTTATTTAAGAATTTGCATACATCAAGCTATGGGTTCTTGGGTCATTTCTAACAGATGATAAATGTTTACAAAGGAAAATGTGCTTCTAAGCACCCTGAGAAACAATACTGCAAGGCAGAGCAGGACTTGAATGAACTGGGTTCTCATGTGTGCAGTCCTCTGAATTTTAATACCCTTACACATTTTAACTCCAACGAGACCATTCATACGTTCCCGTGATTTTAAGGATTGTCTTCCTCTGTGATTCAGAGAAAATTCTCATTTTTGAAGCATCTGTTCAGCTTCATCCTTACAAAGCCTGATTAGGTGTATGTATTGTATAAATCCCAAGTAGCGATACAAAAGGATACATGAATTCTTTCTTAAATACATTTTTCTACCTCCATTGAGAAAAGACAAGGTCTTCAGCCCAAGTGCCGGTGAGAACAATAAGTGATGTACTGTTCAACGTCTTTCTGGATAGATGCCTATTAAATAGGAGTTTTTCCTGTAATATCCCCTTTTACTCTGTTTCAGAAACTTCAGGTGCCATGAAACCTACCTTTAAAAATAAAGTAACTGTCTGCCAATTCACCATGATTTCTAAAGAATTACTTTTCCTATTCTTCTAAATAGATTCATATTCTTAACGAGCAGAACATCGGGAACAATTTGCCTAAACCAGTGATGTAATCCCTAATGGCAACAACTTTCATCCCAAACAGTCTGATAAAGATCCCCATGATATTCTCCCTAAACTGGATTCTGCTCTCATTTAAAAATGTACGAAGCTGCGGATGCTGCAATGAAATGGTATTTTGACACAGGACACAAAATGTTTTTTTTCTGAGGAGGGTTTATAAATTCTGTGAAAATTATTCAAATACAAATGTTTCTCAGATGAGTCAAGCATGCAGAACAGCTGCCACTTAGCCTAGTGGGCAGTAGAGAAGACTTGACTAATTCCTGTGATACTCCACAAGCTTTTGGTTTTTTTCAAAGCTGTTACTGAAGTTCAGTTTGTTCTTTTCCTTTCATTTCCTTTTTCACCTCCACTTTGGAACAGCTGTATGTAACAAATTGGTTCTTGAAAGACAGGAACACTGAAAATATGATGTAAAATAATTTCCCCTGGGAGTTTAAACTATTTGCGTTAAATGAAATGAAAAATCAACTTAAACATCCACATGAATGCCCTAGGAGAAGTATTTAGCCACTGTGATACTTTCTACCTTTTCCCTCTTCACTAAGGAATAGAGTAAGAGATTTCCATTAAAATAATGTTATGTATGAATTACCCTTTGCCCATGGGGAATAGGGCAAATTACAGCTTTTATACTCTGTAATTTACAGGGACTTGTTTTGGGATGCACTAGGCTTACTACAACAGTGCTGAGTACTAAGTGTTTCCAGGGCATAAAATATGTCATTTGCAGAAGAAGACCTGCACTGAACTCACAGGAACTATTCCAGCCATTTCAAGGATTCTGTTCTCCAGCCATGTGCAGAAAATGCTGAGGTGCCTGTTCAAAGTGCAGTTGTGAGTTCACAGAAGGACTGGACTCATTCCCATACCCTAAGATCTTTTTGAGTATTTGGTAATACTTGGCTTCAGGCAAGTCTGTCTAATGGTTTTTATCCAACAGTCAGAAATCCAGTTAAAACCACATGGATGACACCTGGCCGAAAAGATTGACCATGTGCAAATCATAGAGTTGATGAGGAAGTAAAACATTCACATCTTGTCCTCCATCAACAGGTACAGTTCTCAGCTCCACATACAACAGCAGCTGTGCATGGGCACAGTTTCAGTTGTGTTTAAATACTGCAAGATATGGTCTCAAGTTGTCTTTATCAAGCCATGTTTCTTAGGCTGTGTAGCAAGTAAGATGTGTCTGGACACTCTGTGGCTCCAGCTGCAGTAGGACTGGGCGCAAACTCCTTTGAGAACAGCATCAAAGGAAAAATTCAGATTTCAGCAAATTTAATTTTCTGACTATTGTAATAATCACTGCACCTACTCAAAGTTGTCACAAAAGCCAGGGCTATGATGGCACTGAGGTATGTCAAACACAGAGGCACTAGGTGAAGTGATATCAGATCTGTTCCACAGGGGTACTCATAAATTCATTGGAGCATATTTTGCCTCAAAGTTGGAGCAGTTTTCCAGGACAGAACTGACCAGAGTACATTACAGTTTATGAAGATGATATCTGAGCTTTGACTAACTTTAATCAATATACTAATAAAACAATCTACGTACTAACAATACTGTTACATACATGACATGCTATTTTCTGAACGTATTTTTGACAAATACCTTACATGTTCTTTCTCTTATTAGGAAAGTCTAATAATTACTGTGTGAGGTAAATATTTTTTACTATTTACACAAGATCCCTGTTCATGAAAGGAGACATTTTGGGCATTAATCTGAGCCCTCTGAAAGACTGGCAGTGTATTAAATGCAAACCATTCTATCCAACTGAGACATAATATGGGAACCTTTGGATACTGTGCACATGAAACACTTCCTGTCATTTCACATATGAGTTCTGTCCATCTTTGTAGTCCTAAGGTCAGGAAACCTTTAGTCAAGACTGCTGGAGAAGCTGGTACAAGCTTTAAATTGCCCTTAAACCAAATTGTTGTGCATAATGTATTCGAAATGCATTTGTAAGTGCACACAGTGTTTGCACAGACACAGACACAGCTCTGTTCATCACTATAGCTCTCAGGCAATACAAAGAATAAACAGTAATTATCATGCTTGGTAATTTTTAATGATGCCTCTGTGATTTTGCTTACAACTTTATGTGAAAGGACTGTAAAGTGCTGCCTCAGTGTCCCTGTCCCAAATGCAACCTCATGTGGTACATGCTCTGAAGACTGCTCTGGAAAGAGTGATTGAGGGGCTGGACATTTATCATGAAATGAGATTCGGTTTTTGTTATACTATGTTTTTCCAAATGGCTTCTGTCTCCTTGCATATAAAAAATGAGGTGCTCTATCAATGATTGAGGGTTGTGTAGTGCAGAGTGTACCTGGAGAGAGGCAGGCTGGGCAGGAGAGACAAATTCTCAGTCCCAGAAACTCCTGTCCTCTTTGAAGGCTTGAGATTGGGAAAGTTGTAAATTTCCTCTACCACAGACCTTCTGATGAACACACTAAAACTGTCTTGAAAGTTCATCTTGGCTGGAATTCATAAGGATGAAGAGAGTCAATGATCATTTTTCCTTTACTTTCTCTGTACTGATTCATAGCTAGTTTTTGTTTGCCTCCTGTCTAGGCTTTCTTTTTTATCTTGAAAGTGCCTGTGGCCCACTTTTTAGTCTTCCCAGGGCAAGTGAGGTCTGTCCAGGTACTTTTCCATTAGTAAACAGAAACACTTGCTGTCTCATAGGTGCTTAGCCTTGACAGCAAGAGGGGAGGGCAGAGCAGATGTGTTCTTCTTCAATTCTATTAATAGCATTGTAGCCTGATTGTCATTCAATGGGGAAATCACCTTTCTGCAGGGTTGATGCAAAGAAGTTAGAAATATAGATAAGCAAAATGTCTTTTATGTCTCCAGCTGTGCTCAGTGTTAAATCAATTGTAGGTGGTTCTTGTTCAAGGTTAGAAACAATATCATGTGCAGTTTGGTTGTGTAAATCCTATTTGCAGAACTGCCCTCTGAACACAGCGTTCCTTCTTTCAGTCACCCCCCTCCAAACGTAGTTTATCCAGTGATGCCCAGGAATACATATCTTCCACTGGACATGTGCCTTCTCTAGTCATGGGTACTCAACAGGGCTGTGTGTGTTGTGTCCTTGAGGCTCACACAAGGTCAGGCTTTTGAACTACCAGTGCCAGCACTGGGGGATATTCAGGGGCAAACCTGGATGTTGAGACCTCTATTAATTGATAGGAATTGATAGGAACATCCAGCCAAACTCACGTGGGCTCAAAGGGGGCTGCACTATTCTCGTAGCACCAAGCCACTGTGACTCCGTTTAGGCAACTTCTTGCCTTGTACTGCTCCATGGATACAGTCCTGTATTGAAGAACCCTGTCTGAGCCTCCTTTCTGAGCAGAGCCACCTACCTAAAATGCCCCTACTTGCATGAGACCTATCCAGGATTAATGCCTCTGTCACTCCTGGTGTGGAAGCCATGGCTGGGAATACAGCCCTCCCAATGCCTTTGTTCTCTCACACCTCCCTAGGGCTCATTCACTCTCCCTAAGGCTGGCAACTCTGCTCCAGGTGCTGGACTCTGCTCTGTGAGACATTTCACCTCCAACACTGGCATGGGGAATGGGTGAACTAGATAATATACTGGTTTATTTTATCAGCTGATGATTATTTCAGTTTTAATCTTTTGTTGTGGTCAGGCTATTCTTATGTGACGGGTTTGCTGGGTTTTGCAACCCTAAATGTGCCAAAGAGACTCTGAATATGCTCCAGAGCCATTTCTTACTTCTCACAGATACTTGTTTTCCACACAATTTTGCCAGCTGACTTGGTGTTATTGGAATGAAAAGCACATAAATGCCTCCTAAGAAATGCTCGTGATTTGTTTGCTTCTCTTTAAAATCCTAATCCAAAAAGTTAACACTGACGTTATGCAAAATGCCACATTTACATTTAATAACAGCATCCTGAATAAATATTTAGAAAAACTGCAGTTTTTTAATTAAACCTGTTGTGAATGAAAGAGTAGATAAATAATGCATACAATAATAAACTTTCCTTAGTCAATCCACCCTTTTGGCAGCATAGTTAGTATGTGATTTTATAATATTTTTAAATAGGTAACATCTGAGCATGATCCTTCCTATTTTTGTGATTATTTGTTGACTGAGTATATGTACACACGGAGTTCATCAGATCAGTTGATTCCTCCATCTGTTCATTTCTGCCCAGAAAGGGAGACAATATTTTATTAATCATGAGCAAACTATAACATAAAAGCACAACCCAGATTCACAGAGCTAGCCTAGCAACAGAGCAACATTTTAATTTCAGAGGACATAGCAAAAGGACTCCAGCATTCTGACTCAGTAATCAAAATTTAATACTCCAGATGGGTGACATTTCTCATTTAACAGCCTTAAAAAACCAAAACCTAAACTCTTCTCTGTAACAACTCAAGTATAAATAATTCTTCTGTCTCACTGGCCAGATGAACTAAAACATTTATAGTCTTTTTTTACAATGAAGATGTAGTTTGGTCTACAAATTGGAGGCCCATTTTTACTTTTCTCCCCTTGCTGACTGAAAGGTTATGCTCTTGTATCATCTGACCCAGACCTGGCTGTACATATGGGGTGTTCCTGCCCACAAAGTTTATCCTGAAGTTCCTCATTCTACCTAAGAATAAGACCACCTGACCTGCAGACATAGTGTGAACTAGTACGGAAGACAGTTTCTTTTTTGAGCCCTGGAGTGTACTGCTGCTTCACCAGTGATCTGATTATCAGACTCATGCTGCATGGATTAGAGAGACACATTCTTGGACTCTGTCTCTGTACTTCTGAGCCCTCTGTGGCCCTGGCCTGACATTCAGTGCCCAATGTCCAGCATCAGCTGTGTCCTGACTGAACAATGAAGCTGATAGGAGAAGAGCAGGAGCCAGAATGAAAGAAGAAAGAAGTCCTCAACATCCCCCTAAGGGGCAGCAGATGGTTAAGATAACACTGAGGGTGGCTGCCATTGGCCTGTACAGCTGTAGGAAAGACTGAGCTGCAGGAGCAGCAACTGTAGGGAGCTTGATGCTGGAAGACACTCTGAGCATTGCAGACCACTGGAACAATGACTGAACACAAAACACAGAACAGTTCTCCCTCCAGAACCAGAGTTAAGAATGAGCACTGCTCCCATCATCAGCACAGCACAAAGCCAACTTCTCCAACTCACCTTTTCCTGCTTAATTTACTACAGATTGCATAAAACCCAAGAAATGCTAAACAGTGTTTCAGTTTGGGTAAAATTATGCAGGCCCATGGCAATTACAGTGAAATGATGAATATTTCCAGCAGAACTAGAGGTCACCGTTTATAGATACATACACACACACAGACACACACACAAATTCCCCCATGCAGGAACAGACAGAAGATATTCCCACTGAAAGGGTTAAAGTTCATGAAACAGTCATACTCTCACTGACAGTTCTAATAGGAATACAATGTATTTCGCGTTATTTTATTGCACACTGAAAAATTATGTAGCTCATAAGGAAACAATTTATACTGCAAAAGTACTGGTACAGAAAATTGGTGAAATGTTACCATTAAGCACTTTTAAGAAACAAAGATCCAGTTTCAAGATTTCAGGATATTCAGTTTCCGGAGAATTACTTGTTTGAACTTACATTATCAAATCTCCACGAGAAAGTGTATATTTTTTTTGTAGATCCTCATTAGCTTTTTTCTCACTTCCTATAACTGGCTTTGGTACTTGTAAATTATAAAAACACTGGGAAAAGTTATCCTTCTAGGTGGTCAGGGAATAGCTCTTGTTCTGCCTGCTTTGTCACCATACACTGAACCCCGACTGCACCAGCTCTACAGCTGTACATATCAGGCTTGTTACTACAGATCAACTTCTGTGCACTGGAGTTATCTGAAACTGTGTTTTTCCACAGGTTACATCCCAGTGGAAACCTGATTTCTTCTATTTAGCAATTTTTGATTTTTTTTATAATTTCAAGATAACAATCTAAATTTGTTTTCACATTTTTCCTCTCCTCCTCATTCTTTTTTTTCTCTGCTTCCACAGCTTTTTCCACTGAAGATACAGCAGATTGTAAAACAGAGGAGAAAAGTGCCAAGTGTAGAAAAGAGAAGCGAGTGAGAAAATAAAAATTTCTTGGATTTGTGATTTTTTCCCCCTTTATTTTGTGTGAAACTAAGATGGTAACAGGCTTTACCAGAATTTTAGTTCCTTCAGACTTACTCCAGTTCAAGAAGTATTGTACTAACTTCTCATATTCTCTGACTTCTTTGGAACTGGCACTATGTTATGAGGGCTTTGGCTTGGTCCTGAGGGGACCTCCTAGATTCTACAGTAAAACCAATACAAATTATAATCCCTGAGAATGTGTCTCAACATGAGCAATCTCCCTACTTTTTGTTTGTTTGGGGGCTTTTTATTGACATACCTAAGGAATTGAGATGGGGTATTAAGGAATTAAAAAGAAAACACAAAACATTTTTCACACTGAAAGTGCAATCCTCTAAAATTAAAGTCTTTAATGATGTGTTTTCAGCGAGGGAGAGAAATACCCAAAGAAACTCTCCAAAAGCTTCATTCTGACATATTTAAGTTGTGGTACAGCTGAAATTGGCTGCAAAACTTCCATTTACTTCAATATGACTAAAAGGTCCCTCTGAATATCTAATCTGTTTTCTTTGTGCTGTCATTTTTTCCTGTTCCTATTATGAATACTACTGTAATTTATCTGCATAGACTTCTCCCTAGCTTTTTAGCTCCAGCAGCGTTTCCTAATTCAATTTAGCTCATAAACAACTGCATTTTTTGTTCTTCCAATGTATTTCAAAAATGGTACAATTTTCACAAATGGACCCCATCTCATTAAATTTGTTCAGTCTAAAAGCACACAGATTTTCCTCAGGATACAGTGTATAATACTTCTTGTTTCCATAGCTAGTGTTTTTCTACATATTATTACAAAGATCGAAGAAGCATCTTCAATAGAGTTCATGAAATGAATTCAGATTCAGAATCTCCATTTTTTTTCTCCTACAGATACTAATGCTCTTTTAGAAGTGTGGAGCTTTTTCACTCCCACTTAATATTGAAATTCACACATTAATTCTGCCAAGTCTAAGAAAGTATTGATAATAAATAATAGTAGAATTATGTGGTAAATAGATGCTCTGTTTATGATACACTACAATGGGTTTAGAACATAGTATTTACTCATTATGCTGCAGAATGCTACATGTAATACCACCTAAAGAACTGCTCTTGCCTTTTGTGGTAACTTGTTTTGCAATATCTAGAATGATAACACAACATGGACCTATTTGCTCATCAAGTCACTGGAGGGAGCTAAGCAAACACATCAATTACAGTGAAGCAGAATTAGCAGCAAAACACACAATAACAGATTCTAAACTATTTGTTCCAAACTACAGTCTAGAAAGCCCTGAAATGTTTGATTAATAGAAAATAATGTGTAGCTAGTTTAAATATTTACAAAGAATACAGATGTTGCTGCCCACTGGTGGAACATTCCTTAGGTGAATCAACAGCCTGAAACAAATTCTACATGGTAGATGTTCAATTGATGAAAATCTACCCATATTCATTCAATGAAAATTGTAAAAGTCAGCTGGTTTCTCTAATGTGTGTGTAACTGGTGTCTGCAACATAACCTCTGAAACTACTGCTGTTCATTTGACTTCTGTATGTACTCCGTATTTATAATACTTGAAATTTGAATGAAACCAACAAAATAACAGGAAAATCCATTAGCAACCTAAGCACTGCTTCTATAGCATGTGGGAGGTTACTCCCAAGGGATCCCATTACCACGGAAGAGAGGAAGCTAATGAAGCTCCCTGTAGCAAGAGGGTTCATAGTGACAAATAGTCAGATTATCACTCTGCCCAGCACAGGTTAATGCAATAAAGTAAAGTAACAGAATGCTGGACTGCAAGGTGAGGAGTAGAGACAAATAAATCCAAATTAGAAAAGATATTCTTAGAAGAAAAATATTTAACAATTAGAAATAACATATCCGAGTATGAACACACTTTATATCCTGGTCACATAGTGTGCCCTGCTGGATTACATACTGTGAGAAATTGAAATTGTCCTGCATGTTTTTATTGGATTTGAGAAGACAGCATTAATTACAAATGTCCACATCTTTTCTCCCATGAACAACACATAAATTAGCTTTTCCAGAAAAAGTCTGCCAGTTTTGGCTTGATGCCTCCATGTCATGGTATTAGGGACATATGCAATCAGAGGAAGTGCTGGCATAAGAGAGTGTTGTATCACTCTGACTTACACTGATGACAAATCTGGCCCATTGTTACACTGCATAAAACTGTTACTGCTGAAAACAAGGCAAGTGAAACATTCCAGCAGCAGAGACAATGTGCTACACAAATTCAAAGCATCCAGGGCTCTATGAACCTAAACCAGCTATCAGATGGTAAAAACGTGCTGTCACTGCTGATTTGACCTAAGGGAAAGCCTCTCCTAATCATTACTAATTTCCTGAGTCAGTGTGTTCCCTTAATGCCTGTCACTAATCACACAGATTTACTACTCAGTACAGTATTTGTGAACCAAAGGAAAAGCTCCTGATATTTAAAGATTATGAAAGACTATTAAACTAACATTAAAAAAAATAAAGAAAAGCAAAAAAAAACCCACAACCCTATAAAGACAATGATGAGCAATGGCAGGATTTTGACTTACGACATTATGACAAGATAAGAAGCATCTAATCTGAGGGAGGAAAACAATTACTTAGGGCTGGCTACGTGTGTGGCAACATGTCCGTTACCTTTCTGCTAAATATCAAAGCTCCTGCAGTCCTTCCACACTATCCCTGTAAGTTGGAAATCAGCTTTGCCATTTATAACACATGGCATTTCACTGAGGCACCCAATTGGGAGATATTTTTAGACTACAGAGGAGAGATTTGTTGGCTAATAACCTTGCAGCATTCCTGCATTATGTTCGTGGAAGAGTCCCTGACAAAGTAACAGTTCAAACACTGTTTTTCTGTCATACACTTGCTCTTTGTTAAATTCATAAAATGCCTGCATGAAAGGTATTGGATAAAATTCAGTCAAAGATCACAAGGTTAGGATGTGACAAGGCAAAAATTTCTGCTGTGGGAACAGAACAACTAGTTAGACCTATAGATTTGACCTATTATGTGTGGATAATACCTATCAAATACCTATTCGACCTATCTTGTGGATAGGTTGGCAGGAGAGGGCCCACAGCTTCTGGAACATAAATTTACTTTGTTTTGTTCATTAATGTCTCCCTGCTGCTGACCTAGAGAACAGAAAAGATAATTTTTAGGTGTTTTCAACACTGTTTCCCATTGAAATTAACTTCTCGTATCAGGAGCAGAAAACAAACCCTGTAAAACAGGTCCAGTCCCCATATCTTCCCACTGAAGCAGAGTGAGTACTACGGATTCAGCACATTTCAAATACTGGTTATATCATTTATGCAATTTATCTTTCACATTGTGTAGATATCTCATGCCTCTTTCATTAGCTGAAGCAATTAAAGTACAGTCAAACATAAGATTTATATTTTCATATTCCCTCTTTGTGCGATTCATTTTGAGATAATTAAAATAATTTTTCAGAGAAGCTGTCACAGCATAATGAAAAATGTTATGGGAATATAAACAAGACTTGTAAACATTTTATGAGGTTTGTTTTTTTTTAAAGGGGGAGGGATCCACAGCAGCTTTAAAAAATCATAAAGGATTCCCAAGGTGAAGAAAGAACTGTAACAGGATTTTTAAGACTCAGCTTACAATTACTTGAAAATAATTACTTTCCCAGAAAAGAAGCATATGAGAAAAACATCAGCTGATGAAAATAATTCAACATTTTTCCCCTTACATTTTCTTTGTGTGATTATTACTGCACCTGTCCAGATAACAGAACAGACAATGTGAAATAGTACACATCATTTCCTGTATTAGCTGCTTTAATCTGCTGTGATTGAGAATGTATTTCTGGACACTGTCCAGACAGGCTTCTGGCAATCAGAGCAGTGACGAGACCTGATGTACCTTGTTAATTCTCTTAAGGCTAAATTCCAAAGTCCTTGCCCAGGTAAAATTCTCATTGAGAGTTTTATTTAGGTTAGATTTTGACCTATTAACCTTA
This sequence comes from Manacus vitellinus, assembly GCF_001715985.3. Taxonomy (NCBI): domain Eukaryota; kingdom Metazoa; phylum Chordata; class Aves; order Passeriformes; family Pipridae; genus Manacus; species Manacus vitellinus. Next base: position 428,679 of record NW_021940818.1, read on the forward strand.
ACATCTTGAATTCATGGTTCTTTTGTCCATATAAATAAAGTATCAGGTTTACCTAATATACTGATACCAAAAAATATTACTTGGTACATCTAACACCATGTGTCGTCATGTCACTGGGGATCATCACTGGAGAAAATCTTTCTGTGAGTTATGGGGTAGTTAAACTGATGTGAACATACTGAAACAGAAGACAGGCATTAGGTCATTCTTATCCCCATATTGCAAGCTGATATGTACAGCAAAACCACTGGATCCACACACAGCACATGACTAACTTCAGGACTAAAAGAGTTCACTCCAGCAAAAACTTCTTGAGTTTTTTTCCCCCACTTCATTTACTGTCTATTCCTCTGGAGACTGGTCTACATATTAGTATATTTCTTTAAGTCATCCTTGTGATCTTTAGCAGTCTGGAGTGTTTTAATTCTGTGAGAAACCACAGGCCAATGTGAGTACTTTGGGGCTGACATTCATTTAAAGAATACACCGCTAAAAAGGGAATGTATACCTCAACAAAGATACATCTTATTCCTTCAAAGACTGATTTTGGAACTCCTCTCCAGGCAGTAAGCACAGATCTTGCCGTGTCAGTCACCTTTCTCTACACCTGTAATACTTTTATTTACCTTTTTAATTAAAAACAGTAAAAAAACCCATACAGCAAAAGCTATGTGTTTCTGCCCTTGTGCTGTCATTGCCATAAAATCCATCATTCAAAGCTTATTTTCTCTACAGTAAAATCTGACACTTGACATTTGGGAAGCTCCTCCCTTTATCTTTGCCTGCAACTTCTTACCTGACCTGAATCACTAGAGTCTCCATATTCCTTATCTTTTATGGCTGGAATTAACCACCTCTGTTTGTTTGATGGACTTTTTGCCACAGCCCTGTTTCAGTCTTCACTTTGTACTTTGCTGAGCTACAGGCCTAAAAGGCATTCTATAGGATAATGCAAGAGATAAGACATCTAAATGCCACCAGTTGGCTGCAGCTGAGGCTGGATTCATTCCAAGGTTCACCATGTCCCTTCTGTATCATCTCTGCTTTTATAGTTTAACTTACTTATGTGCCTTTACTTCTTTACTGCAGAGAAATATACTTTAAGCTTGGAAGTGCCTGCCATCAAAGATATTATATAGATAAAATTATCTGCACTAGGTCTGAGCTAGATGGCCTAAAGAACAACAGTATTACTGACACAATAGCAGAAATTTCTACATGTTTGCAGCAAATACAACATACCCTACATACATACCCTGAACAGTCACTTTTTCATGACAGACATTCCTGGATCCCGAACCCTTCTTCCTTACATATGACACTGGAACAGTCCAAGAGATCACTCATAAGCTAATGACTCAGTTCAGAATCATTTAGAAAGTTCTCTAAAATTGGTTGTTCTTAATTGTATGAAATTTCTGTTACTTACTCCTTCATCTGTAACCAACACAAATTCCCCTGTTGAATATTGCATACCTGGAATTAGCTACCGAAAGCACTTTGACAATTGTTGTTACACAGTTTGATGCTGTGCAATTTTCTCTTTAAAAAAAAACACATTTTTAATCATCTAATGCTTTTGTTTGTTATAACTAATACCAAAGCCCACCTGTGCAAGCCAGAGTGTAAAGTTACAATTCAAAGGAAAAACTCCACGTTTTCTATGTGTAACAGTTTTGCAGTAGGCAAGCACTTAAAAGGAATCAGACCACCAAGTTCCCAGCACTATTCTATTTGAAGTCCTTCTGATGTTGAAACTAATTATGCATCTAGTTAGGCAGGCGAGCATCAGAGCTGGAGAAACAGCTTGAAATAAAAATCCCAACAATTTAGGATTTAAAGGATTCAATTCACACCCTAATGCAAAGCCACAAATAATCATGAACTCTCACTTTGTTTTATGAGCTTTCATTGCTGTTCTGTTGGATATGTTCTATTTTTCGATAATAGTTCATAAAGAAAATGTCTCTCGTGGTAAATAATACAAAATGTTTCATTTTCTTAAGAGTAGAGGAAAAGTTCCCAAGTTACAGTCACTGGTATTGCTGTATGCAATAAGCTAGCAAAGATTTTAAAGGAAGAATCTAGGATGGAAGGAGGATGGAAGTGCTGAGAAGGTGAGTTAGCAGAGTACACACCTTCACCTGGCAAGAGTATTTTGGCTGGCATACTTTTCATCTTTTCCCTAAACAAAGTGAAAATCTCTATCACTAGAAGGGGGATTCTACTGGTACCATCATGTTCAGAGATGGTATTTTCCAACAGGAAAAATGCATTTTGAAAAGCAAAAGCCATTAAGGGAATAAGAAACTCTGTTCTCTCTCAGAAAAAGAATAAGAGAGAAAAGAAGAGAAAAGAATAAAGAAAACATGTGGCAACCCACTTTGTCTCCTGTTTTTCACTGTCGGTGCCCAACAAGAGGACTCGTTACCAGAAGGCTCTCATTCATACTGTCGTGGTTTGGACTTTGTTTTCCCCCAGAGGCTAAGAAAAGTGGTAGACCCCAAGGGGTGGAAACCCCTGGAAGTTTTGGAGTTCTGTCCAATGGGCGCTCCTGTAAAAATGTCAACATCCCACAAGCTCATCGGAAGAGATGAGTGGTAGTTTGATTGTTGTAGGAGAGGTGGTCATGTTGTAGAGCCACGAGGAAGGGGCTCTGAGCCCCTTGGGCCCTCTGGGCCCTCCCAGCCCCTGGCTGGGGGGCTGCAGGGACCTGGAACAGCATAAAGCTGGGCTAGGTGCCTGTAGTTATGCCGGGAGATGTTTTCCTCCATGGGCGCAGAGCAGCAGCAGGCACTGACCAGAGAAATGGTGGCAGAGAGCCAGGAGAGATAACACCTGAACTGAAGGAGCAGCAGAAGCAACATGCAGCACCAGAGAAAGGACTCCTGGAAGGAGAGCCGGGAAAAAGAGAGCCAGCAGCCTGAGAGACAGAGTTCTGGGGGTAAGACTGTACCAGACCCCCAAAACTCCTTTGAGACCTCCGAGAAAGGAGGAGTAGATGGACTCCTATTTTAGAGGAGCCTTGGAGTACGCAGCACCAGAGAGAGAGAGGAGCTGAGAAGCTCAGAGCGTCCTGGAGCTGGACCGGGACGGCCAGAGGAATGCGGGGGGAGTTGACCTTGGCTCTCCCCCCCTTGCACTGCTGCCACGGTGGCAGCCTGAGAGACAGGGCACAGAGGCCCTGCAAGGAGCTGAGTCTCCTGGAGATACCAGACCGTCACGAAGACCCCCCTGTGTCTTCGTGATATGACGTGGTGATACGACCTTGTCTGGGGTTACGAAGCCCACGGAAGACCCCTCGGTTGGAGGCGATGGGGCCGAGAGAGGCTTGAATACCTCCCTCGTGGATGCTGGCAGAAAGCCAGCTATCAGCTGCTGCATGTGGAGAAGACAGACAGACTGCTGCCTCAGAAGATGCTGCTGCTTCAGGACTGGAAGGGATCTGTCCTTCTTTCCCTCCTGGACTTTTATTTGGAGGGGAGAAGAGATCTGATCCACTGTAAATACTATATGTCATGGTAGAGATAGTTGTGATTGTGTGTATAATGTGATGTGGTATTTATTTGTACAGTCATTGTAATATATTCCCTTTCCCCCACTTTGAGTCTGGTGTGTTTTGTCTGGAAAAACCCATCTCACATTAGGTTGAGATGTAGGAGGGGGAATGGAGCTAGGGGATTGGATTTTGGGGCTATCTCAAACCATGACACATACAGACCTTCTCCCTTTCACACAAACATCCAAACATAGTTACAAGTCTTGCTTTCAAAAGAACAAGGTTGTGCACAGTATCTACAGCCTTCGTGCGCCCACAGGGGAAACACTCTCCTCCTAATCACAAGCCCTTGGCAATCCAGCCAAGCTCCTGTTTCAAAGACATGTACTGTGAGTTAGGGTGTCATCCACCCTAGCCCTCAGTTCCCCTTTAACCATTCGCCATGGCACAGATGTCCCAACAACTGCATTTCCATCATTTCCCTTCTCATTTAGAACCCTCGTGGAGCCTCATTTCCGCCTGGCATCTGCAAGGACAAGCTAATCAAGGGCAAGACCTCTGCAAAGCCCCAGCTCTTCAGCAAGAGCTCCAGCAGAACTGGGAACTAATAAAGGAAGAGCCAGCAAGGATGTTGATTTATAGACATTGCATCAGGATACATCAGTATAATTGGAACAGCAGAAGCAACACAAATATTAAATACAATTAAGAAACCATAGTTCTTTGCCAAGATAATTCACATTTGTAGCATTTTTTTTTCTGTAAAAGGAAGTCAAAGCTATCCTTTCAGACTTTCTTAGAAATGGGGAAAAATTTAAGTATGGAAAACCTGATTTTTTAAAAATACTTTCCTTATTTTTCCTAAAAATGGCATGTTTCATTTTAGGACAACCCCACACACACACTTAGTAGTAAAAGATGCTTAGAATTTCTACTTCAATCAGCTTTCTCTTACATGTCTGCCATCCCAAACAATACTTCAGGTATCTATTTAACCTGGGAAAGATAAAGCCACATTTGAATTCCCAAGCAAGTATAAATGTAGTTTAAATGCAAATAATCCAGCACCAGTTCTCACTTTTCTTTTTCTGTCCATAGTTCAGACATGTGGGTATTCTTCATATTTCTTTTTCTCCTGAGTCTAATCTGACATTTTCTTCCAACATACACAATTTAAATCCTAAAGAAGGCCAGAAGCAAAATTTATGGCTGGTAGAACTCCACTGAAGTCAAGAGAAATTTATCCCATGTGTATAAAGATCTGGGGGCACAGCAGTTGTAGCTTTAAAAACAAAGCAGAAAAGTTGAAGCACTCTAGACACAAAAACGAAGTGTAGAAGTTTGCTTATATGGGTAAATTAATGAGTTTCAGTACATAATCCTGATTTACTGCTCTGGAGCTCTCACCTGCCATATAGAATACCCTCACAGCCTTGCTCCTCTTATAGTTACAAAGGATCTAACCCTACTGTAGCAGGATTTTCGCAAAAAAAAAAATTGAATCTACAAAGCCCAAATATATTTATTTGAAAATTAAAAACATAGTGTATTTAAAGATAAAAGCATAAGCCTCCTGCACAAAAGATTTATATGAACCTGACTAGTAAGACATTTCCTTCTTTTAAAATTAGTTGCTGCATGAGTAGCATAACTAATGAAATGGCTTTCTTATAGATTTGTCCCCTACTGTCATGACCCAGTTCCTGCAGCAATATTTCCAGTTGCATCCTGCAAGAGACAGCTCGAAAGCAGAGTTACAGCTCATCTGACAGTGCACAAATGCTAACTGGCTGGTCAGGTACATTTTGACTGATTAGTTATAACCAAATGTTACATATAATGTGTGAGTTCTCCCAGGAGGGTCTTCATTTGTGTACAGCTCTCTCTAGTCACGAGCCAGTTTTCCCAAATTTTGTATCCATTTAGGCATCTCTGAGAGTCCTACCTGTTCCTCTTTCAGGTTTCACTGGAATTAACCCCTGGGCTCAAAAGTAAGTGGAGATGGGGCAGGACTGACAGGGAGATAACTGCTACACTATGGAAATATTTTCCTTGGGCACCTGACTTACAAATATAGAGGATAACATCTGGAAATACCTGACAGTCCCTGTCACTATTACAAAATACTTCATTTAAACATCACAGAATTAAATCTTTAAATTATTTTTTAGGAAAAGCCTTAAAGAGATGAAGAACTGAAGAGCAAATAATAAGGGAAGCTGAGAAGCAACAGGGCCTTGTTAGTCTGTCAGAACATTTTTATAACATTGAAGGCCAAACCTGGATATTCTTCATCAGCTTGGCAATCCCATGGTGAGAAATGCTGTCATGAGTTCTAAGTGACACTCCTCAGAGCAGGCAGGATTTGGAGGTCTAGATTTCTTCCTCACCATTGGTGAGGATTTAATAAAAGACTGTGGGTGGATGCACCTGAAATGCAGGACAATTTCCTTACCCTTCTGCCCTGGGAAACATGAGGGTTTCAGAAGAATTTTTTAAAATACAGGTTGTCAAGTAGTTCCCATGAAAGAAGTAAACATTTTGGTTTTTGTCTGGAAACCAAAGTACTTTGTGGAAAGCTTTATTTGCTCTAAGGTCTGATTTACCTGTTTTCCTAACATATGAGATTTTGTTCAAAGTCAGATAACCACTATTTGGAAGGGGGGAGGGGGGGCGGACAGAGCAGTGGGGGCACCCTAAAGGGTGTGGATTTTGTCTTGGATTAAAGATAATGTAGTGGCACTTCCGTCCCAGTTACTTTAAGTCCCTATTTCATCTGGCAATCAGAACTCAAGGCTGCAGATGTCAACACAAAATAATAGAGTAAAATAATTTAACATATTCAGATATTGAATGATATCTTTGGAAAAGGTAATGTAGGAGTTGTGCCACCCAGTGGAACAACTAAGAAGAAAATACTGTATACAGAAAGTTCTACAGTGCTCAAACTGCAAATACTCTCCATAGTATCATTTAGACCATGGTTGTTAATTCAACCCTTTTATTTATTTTTCTTCTGAAAACTCAGTGGGAGCTGCCAATACTTCTTTGCTATAGTAAATAGGATTTTAAGCAGTATACAAAAGACTGGTTCATGGGAGGTGTGCTCCTTTACCTTATTTTCTATCTTTCATAGCTATATAGACTTGATTTCTGAAAGACTCCCTTGCAATAAATTCAAAAGTTCTGCTTCAGTCATGTAAGTTCTCTCCTAATATTTGGCAGTAGATTAATTTCTATGGAGTATTTCTACAAGAGTTTAACTGGGGCTGCCACTGAGAAGCCAATGATCAAAGACTATAGCTCTGGTCTCAGCAAACAACTGTAATTGTATTGTGCAAAGTGCAAGCAATCTCAGTCCTCATATCCAACAATCAAACTAGCACATGGGGCCACCTGATGAGGAAACACTCATTAAAGATGTTCAAGATCAACCTAATGAGGTGCATTTCAAGCAAAAGTCTCTACCTTGGAACAAGAACTTAAGTGAATAAGACACACTTAAGCTGTGCTTGTGGTTAAGGCTTTTCTATTCTGTTATTTAGCAAGACATTCTCTGCCCCATTTCTTTGAGAAAATGGTTTGAAAAAAAAATAAATACCTGAGAGAAAGGCACTGTAAATCTCTTGTTGGCATTTCCTTGTAAAAGGAAACAGTGACTACCTTTAAGATTCCTCACTGTAAACTGAAGGACTGGGAGAACCTAAGTGAAGTTGCAGCATGGGAAAAACATCTTCTGTCTTGCATGGACTATCAAAGTGGGAGCCAGTCGATGCCTCAGCAAGTGCCAAAGGTAACATTCAGAATCCTTCTGCTGTGGAGGTGCTAAGTAGAACAGAATCCTTCTATCCAGCAGCTTTCAAAGCCCAAACTCCTAGATCTGCTGATATACTAATGCTGTAATACATTTATCAATGTACATATTAGGTATGAGGTAGAGCTTTCTACATAAATGTTTGTTCCAGCCGCTGTCAATCTCTGATGTACCCTCTAAGTCCTCTTTGTGATGAACATCAGAATGGGATAGTTTTGCATAAATAATGCTACATCTTTGTTTTCAAAGGCCTCCAAATGCAATGCCATAGTACCAGACACAGAGGAACACTAGGCTTCTTTTCTGAATCCTTGAGAAGCATGTTAAATTGTCTTACTCCTCGTTCATTAAACAAGTTACCACACTGCCAGGTGACCTTTCAGTTGCAAATCTCTTCAAAACTGCTTTTTCTTGAGTTGGTTATTCAGCACGTTCTCAGAAAGCAGACATTTGTCCTTATTTCCTTATCATTTGACAATTATCACAAAACATAGGATAAAAAGGACCTTGTTTATTAAGATGAAGGGCAGTGTGAATATGTTCCTTTTTGGTATATATCTAAATATTTGCTGTCAAATATGAAACTACCATCCACCTTCAGAAAATGTAAGTTTTGCAATTTGGGGGGTGTCATGGTTTGAGATCCCCAAAATCTAATTCCCTAGTCTAAGCCCCCTCCCCCATCTCAACCTAGTATAAGATCTGTTTCTTTTTTTCCAGACAAAACACGAGACTCAGAATGGGGGAAAGGGAATATATTACAATGACTGTACAAATAAATATTATAATACATTATACACACAATCACAACTATCTCTACCATGACATAAGTATTTACAAGGGATCAGATCTCTTCTCCCCTCCAAATAAAAGTCCAGGAGGGAAGAAGGACAGATCCCTTCCAGTCTCTGAGAAGCAGTATCTTCTAAGGCAGCAATCTGTCTTCTTCACATGCGGCAGCTGATAGCTGGATCTCTGCTAGCACTCACAAGGGGGGTATTCAAGCCCCCTCGGCCCCCATCGTTTCCAAGTGAAGGGGTCTTCCGTGGGCTACGTTCACCCCAGACAAAGGTCGTTCCACCATGGTCATATCACGAAATGCAGGGGCATCTTCGTGACAGTCTGGTATCTTCAGGGAATTCAAATTCCCCTTTGCAGAGCTCCTGTGCCCTGCCTCAAGATGGCTGCGAGCTTCTTTGTAGCTTGCAGTAAGGGAGGGCCCCCAAGGTCACCCTCTCTGCATTCCATCCTGGCTGAACTCTCAGGATGACTGAGCTTCTTAGCTCTTCTCTGCAGCGCATGTCGCACTTCACCCCTCCCTTCTAGGATGTGAGGGGTTTCCAAGGACTTTGGGGGGGTCTGGTTCAGTTCTTATCCCCAAAACTCTGTAACTCTGCTGCTGACTCTCTTTTTCTCAGCTCTCCTTCCAGAAGTCCTTTCTGCGGTGCTGCATGCCTCTGTTGCTGCTTCTTATCTCTTCCGGCTCTGTGCCACCATTTCTCCGGTCAGTGTTGGTCTGTCGCTACTCCTGCCGCTGCCCACGGTGGAGAAAACATCTCCCACCATAACTACAGACACTTAGCCCAGTCTAACACTGTTCCAAGTCTCTGCAGTCCCCCAGCCGGGGCTGGGGGGGCAGAGCCCCAAGGGGCTCAGAGACCCTTTCCTCGTGGTGTCAGAACATGGCTACCACTTCTACCACCCAACTACAACTCATCTCTTCCAGTCTGGTTGTGGTATGATTATATTTCGCGGGAGCACAGATTGGTTCAAATCTCCAGTGTCACCAGCCCTTGGGGGTTACCACTTTTTCTTAGCTTCAGGGAGAAAACCTGGTTCAAACCACTACAGGGGGTTTACCTCAGTGTGTATAAGCTTTGCATGTATTTAAGTGGATGAATCCACCAATACAGATGGTAAAAATACATCAAGCAAAATATCGAAATGAATGCAAATATTTTTTGAGTGAAAGCATCAATCTGATTTAATGAGCACATTTGTAAGAGCAGTAGCTTTCCTTCTTTCTGTGTAGAAAAGGATCCTGTCAGGACGAGGGGCCCAGGCACAGAGATGAAGAGAAATCACCAACTGCTCTTCTTAGCCTTGTCATTGGCTATGCAAGACAAGTAAGAAATAGCAAAAGGATCCATCAGTGACCACTGTTTTATTCTTAAACTTTCACCTGAATGATGATTTCAAGGCTGCAGAGACCTCATGTAACTTGCAAATATCCACATAGCTGTGATTTCGTAAGTAGCAGTAAATTTTCCACAATTGTGTCCACAATGAAAAAAAGCTGAAGATAGTTAAATTTCAGTAGTATGGAGCAATTTTTATGTATTCTTATTTCATATGTTGTTTCAGGTCAGAGGTTTCCTCAACAGATTCACCGGAAATACCAGGATTGCAAAAACAAGTGAACAAAGCCATAGAGAGAATTTGGTTTTGAACAATCCGTATATAATTTACATAGACAGTTTTTGCGTTCATGGACAAGTTAGAATTGTGTATTTCCAAATAGGTAGTTATGCATTTCATTTCTGAATAAAAGTCAACAGTTGGCAAAAATAATTTGTTACTAATCCATTCTTTAGACACTTTATCTTAATTCCAATGCTACCCCTATAGCTTTCAATTTAAATCATGCATCTTTCATCTTCATATACACAATATCTTAAATGTTTTGCATATTTTTTCTTCAAGAAATTACCAGTCTTTCAAAGCTACATGTTTCCAGCACATTCAAGTGTCTGTGTGCTGACTCTAATGAACCTTGGCAATATTTCAGCCAACAGGAATGGATTTTTCTGTTTACATGTTATTATCCAAGTGGAGTTGTTGGGCTGATTCAGATTTTTGTATTATTATCTTGTTAGAGTGTTATGAAGCTCAGTTCCAGGAGCTTGTATTCTAGAAAACTGGGACCATATATTCCAGGCTAAGGTCACACATATGGGTAGGTTGCCTGCTTGGAGGAAGAGCCAGCAAACAACTACCAGGCCAGCTGCAACCATCTTAGCAAGACTGTGTCAGATAGTTGGACCACAGAACTTTCTCTGAGAACATTCTCTTAAGTTGCTTCATTGGGAGTTACTTGGAGTGATATAACTACATTTTGGTATAATTTGAGAGAAGGATATTGGGGTGACTACTCTAGAATCTTCCATTTCTAGTCACCTAGTTCAAAGTACTATTGGTCTCACTGAATCATTAAAGTGGTACTAAGGATATCTGACTGAGTGACTCGGAACTCAGCAGTTACTCTGGCTTTGTGTGATCTGCCACTCTCTTCCTCCACTCTCTGCCATTCACACTCCTCTTTATCTCAGCCCTCAAGGAGTGAAGAGATGGTTGGCTGAATTTAGCATCTTACAAGTGTGCTTATGCACTGGAGCGTGCTTATGTGAATCTGACATGGTGAGCTAGTGGAAGAATGCAGCTGGTTTAGCAATCACAACAAAATAATCTTTCAAGCCAATCATGCTGTTCCTCTAGGCTCCTGTTTCCAGAGGATCCCAGCTGGAGGGTTTGCAACAAAACCAAAGCAAATGTACATTGCCAGGAAGCAAAGCAGAACACCTTAATGTGGGTCAGTACATCCACCTCATGACAGAGCTGGGGCTCTCGCTGCTTGGAGGCATGTACCCTTTTGTCTACCAAACAGCTACTTTGATTAGATATTCTACCTTGGGCTGTGATCTTGATTTTCTTATAGTCTCCAGCTGTATTTTCACATTTTCCTCAGACCATCTGCGAGAAGGATGGGGTAATATAACCACTGTTAAAAGCAAAATGTAGAGTGAAACATTATGAAAAAATATTTACTTTTCATATCTGCCAGGTAAGACAAGTAGCAGACTGTCACTCTTGTTAAAAACTCTGTAGCATCCCATTGCCAACTTTCAGCATGGATAATTAAGGAAGTGCTCCTCCAAGCACATAAACTCAGCTGGAATCACTTCCTGAGATCATTTAGCTACATTTCTACATGAAATTAAGAACATCTTTTAGTCTGTGCAGGGCTTGGACTGAAATTCCAACCTTAGATTTTTCATTTGTTTTTCTCCCGTTAGCAGTGGCTAAGCCAGGGGGCACACAGACCTACAGAACCCAAATTCACCTGACAATCCTGGCAGCTCAAGACTAAACATGATTCTGCTTGAAAGCTGACGAGTTTTAACACTTCTTTACTCAGATCTGTGTAAGGTAGGAAAAGATCTCTACCCCATGGCTCCTTATACCCTAAGAATAAAAAACTAGCAAAGCAGCTGTCATTTTTCAGTGAAGGAAAAATAAGTCCTTTATTCCAGCTAATGATTTATACAATTATCATGGATTCTTCTTTTTTTCACACTGTATAGGATTATTCTTTTTTTCATGTTACATAGAGACTTAACTTTCTCTGTACTTCCAAGTACCTTTAGGACCCTCTTGAAAAGACAGATGGTATTTATTGTGAAATACTAATGTAGAGAAGTAGAGGGGTGAGGAGAAGCTGAAGTAAATTTTCATTTTACTCTGGAAAACCATGGTTCCTCAACTGGAAGAGGACATCTCCTTTTTCTGTTTTAGTCCAGGTGTATTTCCTATCTATGTATGCTCCCCTGTGCTTTCAGGCTTCCAAGGTATATAGTGCTGCTTTAAGCAGGAGGCTGGACTAGGTGACTTGCAGCATCCCTTCCAACCACCGTGTCTGTGATTGTGTCTCTCATTTCTACTCTATTATTCCTTGCCCTCTGCATCCCACCCAAGCTTCTGTGGCATATATTTAATTTGTAAATTGTTCTAGAGCAATTTCCTTTGTGTGTTTGCAACCACTGTCAGCTGGCTGACATGTCCAGCTGTGCCAGTATGTCATAGACTGGTTCTCAGCAAGAGCAGAAGCAGCAACCTGCATTAAGGTTCTGCTCGTGAGAGAAGACCAGGAGGCACACATAGAAAAGAAAATTTAAGATCTGTACCACAAGGCCAAAAAGAAGGTCTGGTATAATTCACGATGGGCCTTGTGTGGTCCATCTGCCTTTCCTAGCAAAAGCCTAAGGAATTATATGACAACAGCCAGCCAGCATTAAGACATCATGAAGTAACTAAGGTCAAGAGGTGTCTATGATGACATCTGTTATTATGATAAACTGTCTAACTAGAATAATCTCACTTAGATAAGTGTGTCTGTGCCATGAAAACTGATCTGACAGCAATCCCAGTTCCTGTCAAGAACCTCACCATTAGCCTGTGCAATAAAAAATGTAACTTACCAGCCACTGTCCTCCCTGCTCCAGAAGTGACCAGTGTAAATCAAGAGCTTGCTGTATCACAGACGAGCTGAGTGACTTTAATGAGAAATCTTGTCTTTATGGATTACTGTTCCCCTGCCACATCTTGTCAGCAATTCTTTAGAAAATTATTCTACCGTTCCCAGTTGCAAGGAGACAGATGGCACATGGAGGGAACCTCTCTGAAGTGTAATGTCTTGGAAAAATAAGAATAAATAAATTAAAGACCAGAGGCCAACACTAATATTGTCTTCTACCAAAATACAGCTTAACTAGGTGTATTGGGTTTGTGTGTCAAGGTGTTGTAGCGGAGGGGCTGCAGGGGTGGCTTCTGTGAGAAGCTGCTGGAAGCTTCCCCCATGTCCAATGGAGCCAGTGCCGGCCGGCTCAAAGATGGACCCACTGCTGGCCAACGCTGTGCCCATCCATGACTACAGTAACACCTCTGGAATAACAGATTTAAAAGGAGGAAAAAACTGCACAGCAGCAACTGCAGGCAGAGAGAGGAGCAAGAATATGTGAGAAACATCGCTGCAGACACTAGGATCAGTGGAAAAGGAGGTGGGGCAGCTGAAATTCCTCTGCAGCCTGTGGTGAATGAAGCCCATGGGGAGGCAGCTGGTCCCTGCAGCCCACCTAAGTCCATGGTGGAGCAGCCCTTGGAGGACTACATGCCAGAGCAGGGGACTGCCCAAAGGAGACTGTGACCCCATGGAAAGCCTGCACTGCAGCAGGTTCCTGGCAGGAGCTGTGGCCCTGTAAGAGAGGAGCCCACACTGGAGCAGGTTTGCTGCCAGGACTTGTGAACCCATGGGGGACCCATGCTGGAGAAGCCTGTTCCTGAAGGGCTGTCTCTCATGGGAGGGACCCCATGCTGGAGCAGGGAAAGAGTGTGAGGAGTGTGAGGTGCAGGGAGCAACAGAAACATGTGCTGAATTGACCACAACCTCCATTTCCATCCCCCTGTGCCACTGGGGGAGCAAGAAGTAGAGCATTCAGAGGTGAAGTTGACCCCAGGAAGAAGGGAGGGGTGGGGAGAAAGTGGTTTAAGATTCAGTTTTTATTTATCATTATCCTACTCTGATTTGATTGGTAATAAATTAAACTAATTTCCACAAGTCAAGTCTGTTTTGCCTGTGCCAGTTACTGGTGAGAGAGCTCTCCCTGTCCTGACCTTGACCCATGAGCGTTCCATTATATTTTCCAAGGGGAGTGATGGAGCATCTTTGATGGGCTCCTGGCATCCAGCCTGGGTCAACCCCAAACACCAGGCTACGTTTATTTTCTATTTAGCACTTAGATAGGATGGTCATTGTTTGATCCACTTTTAGCTCATTCCTGCAATAGCTACCTAAGCAATATATACTGTTTTCACAACAAGTCACTGTGAGTCATAGAAAGAGATGAAATAATAGTAACAGGAATATATGAATTTTCTTGGATTTCCAAGTATCTGAACAAATACCAGGGCATCTATACTTCAGTCATAATTTATACATAGGCATATTACCTGTGCATCTATGCATATGAAATCCATACACAAGATAACAAATACTCAGTAAAGCGTATTTACAACAGCTCTTGCTAGTGCAATGAATCCCAAACCTTAAGAAGTAATGCAGAATGTTACAAAAATGAATATCTGAGTAGCAGTGAATGGATACCAAATGTATTCTTCATTTGTTTCCATGCTTCTCAGCTCTGTAATAGAAGAAAGAGGGGAAAATTTTCCTAAAGGCATGAGTTATACACAGACTTGCAAATAACATCTTTAGCAACTTACAGCTGGAGAACAAGCAGAGAAATAGCATTTTTTCTTATTGAAGTATTATGGGAAAACTCAGTTCTTGCATATAAATACAGAGTTCCTTAGAGAAGTAATTCATTCAAACATATTTGGCACAGTGTTCAACAACCATTACTTCTGCAAGCTGCATCCAAGTAAAGGTTCTGAGTAAAGCAAATGTATTGATATGTAACTCATGAACATACTACTGAAGCCATCAAAAATTTGCCACTTCTAGAAAGCTCCTGGAACTGTTTCTATACTAGTATACTATTTCTTTGGTCAAAAGAACAGTGCTGTGGAAGGGGAGTGAGTACTGTTTATAGGATAAGGAATAATTTAGAGGATACCCTAAGCACCTGCACCATTGACTATTCTGTGGCTGGACTTGGCTCTTCTGAAAAACTCCATGCCCATGTAGACAATGAAAGCAAATCAAGTACTGGTGCAGTCTTGCAGACTTTCACTCCCTCTCCAGGGATGCCCTGCTGGAGTGCATGAAGTTACGATAAATACCTGATTTTCCTGTTAGAGGAAATTCTCTTTAAAGTATCGTGGGTACTTTGACTCAATGTTGAGTTTGTGCCCCACTGCACAAGGCAGGTGCAGCCAACAACCTCCGGCTGACAGAGCTGTCACTGGAAGAGTTCAGGTTCCACAGCCAGTGGCAAGAAAACCAAAACAGAGAATACATAAAAATTTAATACACAAAATTTAATCCCAAAAATGGGATACAAAGAGCCATCTCAAGTCTGCCTGAACAGTCCTTATCTCATTAGCAATGCCATGAAGACCAAAAGTCACTAAACCACCCATTCCACCATCAAAAATAACTTCTCTGGAAAAACTCCTCAATCTGCACAAATCATACACTAAAGAACAAGACACAGCTTTTGCTAGGACCAGCCCAGTAGCAACTGGCATTAAGCCTATGAAAGTTTTGATAAGAGCAGACTGTGAATATGTCTGCTATTTGAAAAAAATTAACAACTTTGATGCTACCTTTCAGATTTCATAAGTTTTAAATAAAGCAATTACATCCAGTCTTGCCTTTCATGACACGGTCTATTTCTTTTCACCTAAACACAGCTCTGCTGACACCTT
Organism: Manacus vitellinus; assembly: GCF_001715985.3. Lineage (NCBI taxonomy): Eukaryota > Metazoa > Chordata > Aves > Passeriformes > Pipridae > Manacus > Manacus vitellinus. Next base: position 444,155 of record NW_021940818.1, read on the forward strand.
CAGCACAACAAAAAAAGAAAGTTACTCTGGTGGTGATGATGACCAATTTGTACCTTCTTTTATTTTCTGCTGGCTACCTGGGAGTTGCTGTGATGCAAACAACCACTTATCTTGCCAAGCTAAATGGAGAGAATGTGACTCACATGCTCTGATACAGGTAGTTTATTAGTCATGACCACAAGACCATTGTTTTGCTATGCTAAGTTCTGACTCCTGCTATTGCTATTATGCCCATGAGTTTTTGATGATGATACATGGGAACAGTCAGTTGTGAAAGAGAACAAGGTGCTCTGTACTGCAATATTTTCTGCTGTACTACTGTGCATTTTCACAGATGGTGATGGATTTCCAGAAGCAACTGAGCTTTTCTTTGTTCTGACGTATGTAATGTTCATGACTGCAGGAGTCAAAGATTAGTTAATATGGTCTCTAAAATAAACATACAGTTCCCCATCCTACCTCTATATTGCTGTCAATGCCAGTGTTTGCTCCAATATATTCCAGAAGGCATCCAGACGATTAAATATACCAAGAGGTAAAGAATCCATCACTTTATTCAGCATTTTACTATAATTGGCTCACTTTGATTTTTAAAGTTTGTTTCCAGCTCACTAAATCATTGATTCTTACGTCTTTCTTCATCAGATCTGGATGAAGATGGGGGATAACAGCAGCTGCAATATCACTGTTGAGTTCTCTAGTGTCAGTAGATCAGAGAAACATGTTTGTTCTCATCTTCCAGGACTCTTGTTGAGGATTCCTATATTTTAATTGTTATGTTTGTTACAAAGAAATTGCAATAAGAGAAAAAGATCTTTTTGGTGCCAATGGATTTTTATGACATAAAAACTATTAGTAGCTATCGTATTTTTATCAGTTATGATCCATTTCAAGCATTCTAAAATGTAAAATAACTTACATATGTGTGTGTGAATGTATGAATGCAAATATATGTATAGGAAAAACCTATTATTTGCATAATAAAGGCCTGATTCTGCAGAAACTCAAACTTCCTGCTGGACTTTACCTTTGTCAACAGGACCATGGATTAGAAGGACAGTGCTCTTCAGGTGCTATGAGCAGATTATGTGTTAGGATCATGTGGCCATTGGTCTAATTTATTAACTTCTCCCAAAGACAGCAAATTGACTTTACCTAAGCAATACACAACTCATGTCAATACTTCTTCAGATTTCACTGTATTGTCTGACTGAGGTCACAAAAATGTGACAAAGGTTATATATATATATGTGCAATGAAAACCTGTTATCCTAATTATTTATAATTTGCTTGAACTGCTAACTTAGCACATTCAGATACAAGTAGCAGATTTTCTGTGGTTACTATATATATATATATCTCCATATAAGACAAATAGTCATACCATCCTTAGATCAAAGCTTACAGACTTCTATAAAAGAAATTGTATGAGCACAGTCACTACTCCGTGGTTTGACCCCTTCTTGCCACAGCAAGCCTGTACTATGCTTGTTCCTCGTGTGTGTTACAGAGAGATTTTCCTAAAGCAGCCTTTCAGAGGGGCTGTAAATAAATTCTCACGCCCTGAGAGAGTTTTTCCTGATGTCTTGAAGGACAACAGCTACATGGTAAAGGAGAGACTTCACCAGAAAAGCAACATTCTTTTAAAAATCAATGAATTCAGATGTCCCTGCTTGAGAAAGCAAGGAAGTAATAACAAAAGCAGAAAACTTACATCATTATTACATTATTCATAATGCTATATATTATTGCACATAAAACATTCTTATACATTATTGTTTTTAATGAATTTGTAAGATTTTCCAGATGCACAGCACTGATCTCAGCTGAAAAGGCTACACAATAAAGATAAATCTCATTTTAATGTCTAATATCCTACAGATGGCTTTGTACAGGCTTTTCTCACTGTTATAGAATGAGCCTTACAAGGTAACCCCTTCAGTCTCTTCAGCTGTAAATTCTTTATTGGTAGAGTTAACCCAAAAGCTGGTCACTTATCTCCTGTAAAATTTGGTTTTAAAAGCTTTTAAATTCAAAGCCGTGAAATATATTTGCTTCCACTCTCACTTTGTTTCAAAATTCCAAAATTTCCTAGAACTACAGTGAGGGATTCTGTATAAGTGATGATGTCTAATTATTTAAAAGGGCAAACAAAGGTGATATAAATTTAAGCCAGGAGTTATATTTACATAACTGGGAAAGTTCCAGTTTGGGACTTCATTATACTTTACACCTTGCACCCTAAGACATAGAAGGGACTTTTCTCTGGTAGGGGATGTGTGTATCCACTGTGTCAGGATATATAACAGTGGCATAAATAATCCTTTCCCACCTCTTGGAGCTTTGTGCTGAATAACTTGGCCAAATCTCAGAATCTGTTAGCATTTGAATGGCATTGGAAACTATATCACACTAAACTGCACTGCTGTGTTTCCTGTGCTGCTTCAGAATGTCAAAGGAATCTTTTTAGAATTTTATTTCTAATTGAAGTGGGACAGGGACGACTCTAAAGGTTATATCTTGTGTTCTGTTCATAATACTGACCTCCTTACCTCATTTCCACTATTAATAGATTTGCATTCCTTAAGACAATAATAAATGAGGCTAGTCTTGTAAGGGGAGTAGTATATTTTAATAGCTGTACTGAAATAATGGGAAAAAACAGAGAAGCTTGCAGACCCTAAAGGAGTGGGTTGTGTGCTGAATACTCCTCTATTTTCTCCTGCTAAAGTAGTGGTCTAATAAAAAGATAATATAATGTTATCTTTTACTACTTATGCTTCATTTGTATCCCCAGACCATCACAACTGCAACAAATCTACTTTAGACAGGTGACTGTTCACAAACCAGTTTAAAACAGAGAGGAATGGTTTAATATAAAAAGATATGTATATCCTTCAACTACACTGTGGAGTAAAGTTCCCTTGGTTCATTAAACAAATAAAAGTCTTACTGTATTCCTTTAAATACCAACTAATTTCAGGAAAAAAATATCTAATTCAGATTTTCACTTGCACCTTTAATTAAACATGAGCTTTAGCTACTTTCATCCTTGGGACTTCCCACAATTCATCTGTAAGTGATAAAACTTAGTGATACTATGAAATCAAATTCTTTATATTAAAAGCCCATGATTTCCATATTTTTTGTTCACAAAGGACAAGATTTATCATAACTAACTTCTGCCACCCACAAATTAGAATCCTAAACTTACCTTGTCACGTGGACCCCCTGATAACAGACAAATACTTTAGAGGGATGACTGACTTGTCTTGATGCCTCAGACACATACAACCATCTTCTGAAGAAGCCCATCTCTCTCTTCTCTGATCACACAAGGAGCCAAGACAATTTGTTTAGGCTGTGGATTAAATGTAAGGGTCTAGTCCCATGGGAGATGCCCTGAAACAACCACTGCTGCCCCAGAGGAGCAAGGATTTGCCTTAGGTCCTGTGTCAGCCTTATGGAAGTACCTTACAAAAGGTAGGGCATCTCAAATGGTACTACAGGTCTCTGTTTAGGCAACTGAATCCTGCTATAGATGTCTAACTAGAACCAGTCAAAGTTAAATGAAATTTCAGCCATAGGAATAATAGTGAACTATGTAATATTGAAAGATCTTCAGGTAAATGACACAGAGAAAAGGACAGAAAGCAATGAATGCATCTCCTTTTTTTTTTCGGCTAAGGCAAAAGGAGGTCTTTTCCCCCTACCACTTCTAGGTGGTAAACTTGCCTTTTACCCTAGCATTTCCTACTTTGGCTGCTAAGGAATGAGCTTGCCTTGTTTCAATCTGCTTTAACCAGGGTCAAACCAAACTTATGTTAAAGGTGAGGAATGTGTTTAATTTACTTTGTGTTTGTGTCCTGCAGCTGTCTCACTGTCACTGCAAGAGGTTTCAGACACTTTGCATTTGCAAATCCACAATGCACCACAAAGCCTTGACAAGGCCTGGCCCCTCCACCAAAATCAACAGTGCATTTATAATCACACATAATCAGCTGAGTTCATGTGAAGGCACATGAGATGGTATGTTTGCCTCTGCCCTTGCAATTGCTTCCAAGGTTCACATTTAAAGCAGGATTTTGCAAAACCACAGGACTGTGTATGCAGTACACAAAAAGACAAAGTACTGTTACAATAATAAATATTCCACATTTTCTCTGCCCACTAAGAGGAGGAAACGTGGGTTGAACATTGCTTTATTTGAGAGCTTCATGGATGTACAGTTCATGAATGCAGGAAGTTGGGTTCAGAATAGATTTAATTCCATACTTCGGATATACATCTTGATTAGATTATTCTGCATCTGCCTCATTTTAAAAGAGGTGTTAAAAAGCACTATCATATTTCCAAATCTGGTTCACACCCTTTGGTATGCTAAGAATTTTAATATGTCTCACATTCTACACTTTACTGTAAGAGTTAACGAATTTTGCATTCACAATCCATGCTTGTTACTAAGTATGTGATTTAATAGTCAAAGAGAGAACTGCTCTAAATCATTTTATACAGTATGAGGCATGTAACAACCATTTCTGCTCTGCAAAATGTATCAGGAAAGTCTGTTTTTACTCACGGAAACACGAGTGTTTGAAGGCCCTGGGATTCTAATCCCATTTTTAAACCACATGTTTATATGAAGATATATTTCTTTTCTAATATATGATAAAAATGCAGTAAATTTAACAGATAGTAAATAAAGCAGATGTGAACTATGAACACTTGTTTAGGAAATGTGGGATAAGGTAGGATGAGATGATGCTATCTTTAAAACTTCATGGACACTTGCCCCAGATCAAGAATAGATGTTTTAAAGTGCAAGTAGGTTTTCTAAATTACTTGTTCCTCCTTGATCCTCAGACACATTTAACTGCAGCACAAACCTTTCATATGCCTCCATATGCTCATTTTAAGTCAGTTTTGCATCTGATGAATTGCACAAACCAGTTCCATTTGCATAGTTGGAACCTCTTAAATGCGAAAATCCACACTGAACAGTAACAGGACGTGCAAGCTCCCCACCAAAGAATATGTCCTCTTTGCTAAGAACAAGAGCAGTCTTATTGGAAATAGCTCATATGACAAGAGGGTCACAGGAAGGCTCAACACAAGTTTAGCCAGGCCACATTTTCCCTCCAGAATCTCATCTCCCAAGGTGAAATCAGAGCAGATTGGTTTATACCACAACTGTGCTCTAGAAGCAGTAACAAGTACAGACCAAATTGACATTGGCAATACATATATGGGTTGTTATCTGGTCAGCAAATATATTGAAAGCCAGTGCCTATCCATCAAATACCTTCAGGCTCCATTACCCTTTCCTTTCACCCAGCTGCTGTTTACAGACAAAAGGAATCCATTCCGTTTTGCTGAGCAGATCAAAGTGTAACGGGCTATATATGGCCTGCAGTGGAGGAAAACAGTGCGGCACGTCATACCACTGCCCTGACGTAAGGCATTTACAGGCATCAGCAATGACACATTGACTTTTGCACCTACTGCAATATTTTAAGCCTCTTTCCACCATGTCATCAAATATAGAGTTCAGCCACCAGCAGCCCCAGGTAAAATGTGCCAGTGCTGGTCAAAGAGGGTTGGGACACAGAGGACAACTCTAGACATGGGCTTGAGAGCCAAGGTCTGACTGAGCTCTACCTAAAGCTCCTGGATCAGTGAATGTCATGGTAAGGTGAAAAGGTAAGGGTGTGTAGCAAAGAAGACTCAACACCCAGCAAGAGACAGAAAGGAGAAATAGCAAAATTCAACCATAGTTAATTCTTGATAGAAAGCTTGTGTAAGCTGCTCCCCTTGCTAATGGATTCTTAAAACACAGTACAGTACTTACAGCATAGAGAATCATGAGAAATACGTAGGAGTGGTCTGGATCAGTTCCTAACTACCTCAGTGTGCTGCTGTGAATCTCATTAGACACTTTGTCTCTATTTACTGATCTCATCACCAAAAATGTTTTCTTCCTCTTAGATTCAGTGCTAATGCAAAAAAAATTTCAGGTAAGTTTAAAAAAGTTTTAAAAAGTTTCTAACAGGACACAGTTTGTGCCTTTGCCTTCCATAAACATGGTAATAACAGTTACCTACAGAGGGACAGAATGTCAGAGGAGCAGAAAAAAGATGCAATAAAACAAAAGATGTGATGTGATAAAAACACCCCTCAAAATGAAATAGGCACTACTTGAAGATTTACATCATTGGAGAATTAAGGTAGGCTAAACCCAGTGAAATTGGAAGCTAGTTAGCACACCCCATGCAGAGAAACATAGCATTGTTTTATAGACTGGCTTATGGTTAATAATATTATGGGAATGGTTCACTCCAGCTGACATGTGCAACTTCAGCTTAAAAGATTACCTTTTTTTTTTCCAGTCATCATTATAGTAAAAGTCTGTGTTGGTCAAGCTAACAAAAAGGAAAGAGGATTTGTTTTAACGGAAAAAACGTCTCACTCAATGAATGTTTAAGAACGTTTCAGCTTTCCAGTTTTGATCTACTTGACTGGTTTATAAACTGCTTTTAAAACTGACAAACAAATCTTGCCAGAGAATAATACAACACAAAACTAAGCTGTAGCAAATGATTTCCCTTAGGGTTAGGTTTTGCCATGTGTCCAGAAAAGACGAAATAAAAACTTGTCCTTGCTAAAATAAAGCCGTTTTTCAAAATTCAGCATCCTTTCCATACACAGAGCTTTAATTTTTGCAGCAAGGCTTTGCTGTCTTTTTGGTTTATATGCAGCATATGGATTTCAAGAAATGTCAGTAAGAACAGAGGGACTTCACCAGACTCCTCGGAGGGTGTTTCACCTGGCTCTATAACAGCTGTATGTGCTAGTGAAAGCTGAGAAGCCCCAGGTTTATGATTAACAGTTTAATGTTAGTTACATCATGGGAGAGGCACCTTGTGCAATCTTCTGACATAATTTACTGTACACGGTATTCATTCCAATGTGAGTTATAAGTCATCCATGAGTAAGTTCTGAAGAATCAGAGGAAGCTGTAAGCAATACACAGGGCAGCCTGACAACAATGACCATTTGTGACTGGTTAATAACTTTGTATTGACCTTTAAGTTTTGGGTTTCCAATTGTTAAGTATAACCAGCAGAAACCCCCAGACTGATGTAATCTCTCACATTCCCAACTTGCAGAATGGGCCTTTCAGCTTTTTATTTTTCCAAACTGCTGTCTTTGTTAGTGCTTGCTGCAGAAAATTACTATGAAAGCATTAATAGCTTTTGATGGCAAAACAATGAAATTCTGAGAAAGCTGGGGTTATGCATAATCATGATCACGGTCACTTTATATGTGTGAATGATTTCATTAGACTCTTATAATTTGTGACTTTTTATGCTCATTCAACTAGGACTACTTTTATCTTATATACATAAGGTTGCTAATGCATTTGAATGATTGAGGATTTAATTGAAATTGGTAGTATGCAGAAACAGTCATAATACTGTAGCTACTTCCTAAGCACACCAGCAACAGACTACACTCCATGGTGTTCAGTGTTGGGAAACAGTACAAACAGGTAGAGAAAAGAAAACCAAAATTTCCAAAGTGCAGTAGTTGTGTCAGAAGCTTTAAATGGAGGGTTGCTGATGAACCAAGGGAGAATAAACCATTGCTTGGGGGCTATGAAAGCAAGACACAAACATTTGCTATCAGAAATAAACCCAGTAAATGTACCATTCAGCAAATATGGGCATCACTAATACAAGTGCAAAGCTTTATCATTCACCACACTTGAAATGAAAAATTCTCAAATCTCATTCCCACATGTGGAGGACACACTACTACAGCTACTTCCATGTATAGGCCTGCAAAGTTGGTTTTTTTTTGCTGCTACATTTTGGACACACTTTGAATTACAAACCTGATGGGAGCAGGAGCTTCTTTTATTTAGATCTGCTTACAAAAGATGTTTTACACATATCAGTATCATAAATGCATTATATGCCTACTATGTATTTTGTATTGAACATTATGTTATAGCAGAGAAAGGAGATCTTTCCATTTAAAACTTGCAAGCAGACTCCAAATATTACCACGGTTTCTAAATAGAAGCAGGAATAGCCAAAGTTGTTTCGATCTGTTGTGCCCTCTTCATCCATGAAGTACTTAATTCAAACATCTCTTTTTGCACCAAATTTATCAGACCCCAGGGATCCCCTTGGCACCAGGAATTCTGGCTCAAGAAAGCAATCAAATGGAATGGAAGAACTGGGTCACCAATCAATTTGTTCTCTGGGATGCTCAAAATATCCTTAAGTCTGCTAAATTTGACTATGTGAGTGATCTCTGTTGTACAGAGGGAATTCTCAGAAGGCATGGAGCTGCCAGAGTAACTTCTTTCACCATGTCCTCCAATGGGCCTCTTTTATTGCATGAGGCACAGACAGGAGAAGGCAACTCCCTGCTGGCACAGATCCCAAGGGCCACAACTGTTATCACATGTCCCAGTGACCAGCCTGACATTGGGATGGCCACAGCTCTGCAGCCGCAGAGTGGAGCTTGCTACCAGCCTCAACCAGAGCATGCATTGCCCTGCTGCAAGTTGCCAAGTAATCAGTTCTCTTTTATACTCAGTCAATATTAATCATAGTAGGTGGGATTGTCAGGAATGATTTATGGTACACCTGCACATCCAGAGCAGTGATAGAAATCTGCACATGAAAAGGGTGGCATTACAGGAGTTTTTTCCCAGGAAGTGACTGAATACCTGTGTGTATCTGTTTCTCCTTCACATAATTACTTTAAATGTAGTTTTTTTGGCAGAAGTTGCCATCTGCAGCTACATACTATGTCTCACAAAACCCAAATTCTGATCTGATAATTTAGCTCAGTTTTCCACTGCCTGTTCACTGACCTATGTCCTTCCATGTCATTTCCCTTAAAGACTTCATGTAGTTGTGATCTTACTGCATGTTAATTTCTACATAACAGTGTATGTAGCAGAACCACAGACGAATACAGCAGAAAATTCCATACAGGCATACATAGAACACATGTGTACATATACAAAGACTGACAGAGCCAGGCATATAAGCTAAACCCTAGCAATCACACTCAGGAATTAGTGAATGGATCAGTATCAAGGGATCACACAGCCAGGCTTTGAGGTGGAGGAAGACTGCATGACCACATTCAGTGTGTTCACTATAGCAGAGATAGAAGATGGTCATGTTAAGTTCTAACAGAATTAGATGCAAGACCTATATCTCAAGCTATCTTCTTCTCAGTCTGACATTCCTGTTCCCGATGGATCCCAAAGGCCATAGTTTACTGGAGTAAGACTGTATTTCACTCATTCTGCTCCTGGGCTCAATGTAATTCCCTATTTTGCATTAAAATCACCTTTGTGAGTCTGAACAATTATACTTTAGTATCAGTAATTAAGCAAGGCTACTACAGGTACAAAACGTGTGTGTTCTATATATCTCCAGTGCATCTAAGATATTTAATTAGCTTTATCCAGATTAATAATGCTGAGAAAAAAATAAGGTTGATAAGAGATCCCCAGAGACACAACTGTTTTCTGACCTATTACTGCAAGAGATCCTTTCCTCATTATTTTGAAGTAGGTTATTTCCAGGTAACGTTATTTCTGCCCAGACTTGCAAAGTACCAAATCTGTACGTAAGGAAATTATCTGTTGTTTTATAGAGTACTATTTCACAAAATTTGATCTGGAATATAATTTCAAACTTGCCATGTTCATTCTGGATTCATAAGTACTGTCTTAGGTTTGGTCAATGTGGTTTTGTATTTTAATATGGAATAGAACAATAACGGCTCTGCCTGAGAGAGATTTAGGTCTTAATCAGAAATTCAAGATAAGGAAACTCCCCATGGTGCAATGTGAGGTCCCCTGGGCTGAGTAAAGATAACAGCCAGGATTCAGTAGAATGTCTTAATTTTAGGATGTCAAATTTGAGACATCTTGAAAAGCCTGGGTTTTCAAAGGACAGGTGTTCCACAGTTCTCAGAAAGAAGGCAGTATAAGTGTTACTAAAAACAATGAGCCAGCAAATCTTGGGAAAAGTGCTTTATTCCAAGAAGAAAAATTGTTTACATTAAGGGTAAAGGTCCTTTTTCCATTTTACATTAGGCACTTGAAAACCCAGCCAGCAGCTGCAAAGCATATGTGTTTTAATGATTGGATGAGAAGAGGCAGCTGTAAGGAAATTATGGCTATGAAATCCTAAAGTAAATTCTACACAAGATATTTTTATTAGTCGCTGGAAGCTTCTGTATTTAGAGGACATTCTCTCCCTTGCTGTGTCCATTAAAGTAGACAGAACTTTTCATAAAGCTGCCTTAGAATTATGCTATGGCAACAGCTATAGCCGATGTCACCAGACCTATACAGAGTTGGATACTGTTATTCCCCTTGTTAGTTTATATCTGCTTTCAGCTGGGCTTCACCCAATTACTGTGTGCAACTCAAGACAATGTAACCAAAGACCTTCCTCTGTGATGATACCTGGTGCTAAAAAGGTTTACTGGAGGGTGGGGAGGGCCAGGGCAGGTTGAGGGGTGCAAGCCACCCCTAGGATGTCTTTCTAAGATAAACTGTATTTACATTTGCCCAGTGTCTGTGTGCACTGAATGACCTTGGCCCTGACCTCACAGGGACTGTCTAGCAGGTGTGACACAGATGTACTCAGGTAGCTGCACTCTCTGTTGCAGAAAGCTGTAAAGCAAAGGAGAGCCCAGGCTATCCTTCACTTTTAAGAGGATCATGTACCAGATTATACATTACTTTGCCTCCATGCCTTTGTTTTTATATATCTTACTCCTTGTGCCTTTTACTCCTTGTACAGAACTGGAGAACTGCTTAGGAGTGCATTTCCATCCACAGCTGCCTCACTGCCTCTGTGTGCCACCTTTCCTCATATTTTAAATCACTTTTGGAATCCCTCCAAAGGCCTATAGAAATATGAAATTTCACATCCCATGCCTCTTCTAGTAACACCTCCACTACCTCTTCTCCCTCAGAAAGATTTTTTTTTCCCAATCAGGTATACATTTGTAAACATAATGACAAGAACATGAACTCTGTGCAAACTGTGAAGTAGTTACCAGCATGCTAAGAACACTTCACTGAAAGAGTAACTGGAAAAGAATGCAAAGAGATTCTCTGTCTCTCAGCTTAAGGTTTTAACTAATTTCTTTTAGCTACCGTACAATGATCCCTGTGTGGATACCTTTGCTAGAACTGGCCCATTAAACCCTGAGCTCCATGCTGAACAGAATCTTTAAATCACCCTTCCTTGGGCTATCTAAACATCAGCTTTCTTGTGTAGTTATGAACATCAAAATCTTTGACATATTTTAGCATCTTACTGCAGAAAAAAATACTCTCTTGCTCTTGCTAAACTCTCTTGTTTTGCAAGATAGTACAAAATGCACAAAGCAAATATATCTGGCTCTTCTAGGAACATGCAAAGAAACAGTCACTATTTTTTAGGATATAGCCAAGGATCTGGCTCTCCCCCCTTCTGCCTTCCACCTCTGGAAGAATATGAACAGGAGGGTTCTGGGTTCCAGCCCTTTCCCTTTTGTTCCTGAACACCTGAGTAAGCACTCAACACATCCCCATAGCTGCCAGAGACTCAGTTGCAGCCAAGAATCAAAGCCCAGGTCTTTTTTTTTTTTTCTAATGCAACATTGGAAAACATATTTAAGAGCCTCCCCTTCACCTTCTTCCTCTCTTTTCTTCTCCCCAGGACTGTCAATTCTGTCTCAGTTCTTTTGACTGAGTATCATATCACTGGGATTGATTGCACAAGAGTCACCTGAATGCCAGTCACAATGTTTAACCTTCCATTCACCTGCACGCTCTGAGACACATGATCTTCTTCAAACAGTCACCTTATGATTTACAGGTAGGGAAAAAGTGAACACTGAGGCTGCAAAGTACAGGGCTTCAAATTAACTGAAATGAAATGTTTCATATATGCAGGCATTGCTACACACTGAAGTCCTTGTTTATGATATCTTATTTTACCTTCAACCCACAGTGACTTTATCACACCTCATTATCATACCTCTGGGTATAAATTCTCACAGACTAAATGTATTTAATTTATTCATACTGGTAAATCTTTCCTCAAGGAAGTTGTCCTGCTAAATCTGTTAGGGCTGAGACAGTGCCTGTAGTTGTGCATTAGCTTAAATAAAAGCCCTAAGAATGAGCCACTTATTTCCACAGAACCTGAACGGGAGATCAGCATCACCCATTCCCAGGAAGCCTGCACTGTCCCAGAACCAAAAGGAATGTAACTACATCATTCCAAGACAGCATTTGGGCTGATGGCAATTGGAGCCTATGGCAGTACCCTTCTTGATAGCTAAACTACTTGGCAGGCTGCTGCTGCTGTGTTATATGGGGAGAACAGGAAAAAAAAAAAAAACAAAAAAACAAAAAACAAAAACAAAACAAAAAAAAAACCAAACAAAAAAAAGGGTTTTAATCTGTTACATAGCAGAGAAGTAAGACACAGCATATTTCAGAGAAAACCAGGACAGTAAGAAAAGAGTTTGCTAATAAACAATCACTTATGCCATGACGCTTTCTTTATATGCACAAACCTAGTCCCACCCTAATATCCAGCCAATTTCAGTCCCTGACTATCCCAACTGTGAGGAAAATTTTGGTCAAGGTGCAGACACCATTAGATCCTCAGAAGATGCAAACATGAAATTGTACCTTCTTCAGCCCTGCTTCTCTCAGATCTGTTTGTAACTCAAGAGATATAAACTAGACAAGGTGCCCTGGCAGATTCACCAAAGTTCTCACTGACTTCCTTTCCTGGTAGTCTTCTATTGCAAAAATTGCAGTTCTGTTCTCCAGACATTGGAAACAGCAACTACCAAAGACATTGAGTTTATCAAAGATACTCATTCCAGCCAAAAACTCCCCATGTCATAGAATTTATCAGATTTACACCAATTAGTGCCTTGGGATTTTCCACTTTCATTGCCTCATTCTCCCACCAAAAAGTAGATATGAATCCCTATTATTCTCACTATCCAGTTAACAGTGCTCTTTGCTTTTAATTCCCAGCAGGATCAATTATCAATGAACAATTAACAGGAGTGCTTGAAAGTTCAGAAATACAGCCTAAGAAGTAAAATATTTTCAGACGAATGCATGTCCTCTTAATCAAATTTTACACTCACCAATCACAAACTATTGCTTAGTACTCTTTCTAATGGCCCAGATTTATACCAAAATACAAATGTTCTTGCCAGACAGTCAGATAGTCAACCATATCACTAAGGCTACAGCTTTTTTTTTACCTCACAGATCAACTTTGGACTAAGAAAAGAAAAACTCATCTATTTTCCACAAAATAAACCCTGAATTTAAAAATAACATGGCTTTTAACTGTGGATTTTGTCAAGTTTTTTCTACTGTATTTTCTGTTCTTAGGAGCCACAAGATGTAACGGTACAAGTGATGTGACAGAACAGATGACAGGACAGATTGCCTTGTTATCTTTCAAAAGCCAAACCACATTCAGGGGTAGAAAGAAAGGAAACTTTCTATAGTCTGAAGTACTGACACTGATTTCCTGATGAGACGAGTAGTCTCAAAATGAGACCCTGCAGAAGTGCTGCTTCTCTGTACTAGAAGGGAAAGTTCATGTCACTGCAAGTTCAAATCTCTTTCCATAGAATTGAATCTTGACACACTGTAGGTGCTGCTGGTGATTGTAGCATCAGGACTGCCTGATCTGGGAAGCTTGGAATCTGAAGATTCAGTTGGGATAACTGAGGTTTATGCAGATAATTTGTAACAATTTCTCATAGCAACTCTAGTTGCTGCCATCTGAACTGGTAGGACTCTAGTTCTTTTAGATTCCTTAGCACAGGAAAGATGGGGACCTGCTGGAGTGGGTCCAGAGGAGAGCCACAGAAACAATCAGAGGGATGGAATACCTCTCCTGTGAGGAAAGGCTGAGATAGGATTGTTCAGCCTGAAAAAGAGAAGGTTTGGGGAGACCCTATTGCAGCTTTTCAATATTTAAAGGCGACTTATAAGAAAAATGGGGATGAACATTTTAGTACGGCCTGTACGATAGGACGAGGGGTAATGGTCTTAAACTAAAAGAGAGTGGATTTAGACTAGATATAAGGAAGACATTTTTTATAATGAGGTGGTGAGACATTGGCACAGGTTGCCCAAAAAGCTGGTGGATGCCCCATCCCTGGGGCAGTACCTTCAAAGCTCTGTTCAAACTCAAAACTATTCTGTGATTCTATTATTATTTTGCTGTTTCAGTATTTGTAGCCAGATTTAATTCTTCCTTTCCCCTGATCTTCTGTGTACTGGTTAGTGGTTCTGTGCACTCCCAACTGAATAAAATGGTAGACACTTGTGGAGGCACAAGCACCCATTTATCCTTTTTAGTGCTAGTGGATTATGTTAACCCTAAACACTGACAAGTGCTAGGGCACAAATAATCACATTGTAGACACTGTTCTGCATTTTCAGAACATGGAAATACTATCAAGAATTTTTTTGGGATGTTGTCAAGAAGTTTTCAAAACTCAGACTGGTGAGATATTAGGAAAGATTTCTAAACTGTGTATGTCAGTCAAATGGCAACACTTGTGCTTGCAGGTCTACTGAAAAATGAGAGAGAAATTAAAGATGTTGCTCTTCATAACAGACTATAATTGAAGGGGCAAAAAATAGTTCAAATATTTATCACTAAATCTACAGAATTCCTTAAAAGGAAACCAAAATAGTTCATATTTTATGTACTATATAAAAGTACAAATATAACATTCAAAAGTTCTTTGAACAATTTATATATAAATCATTATAAATCTAAGCATGGCATGGACAAAGAAGTATTATCAATAGTTATAACTGTAATGGCTGAACCAAATATCAAGTACTTATGAAGATGTCTATTAACTCTTATAAATCGAAGGGTTACTGTAGTGCAACTGCTTAAGAGCTGGTAGTCAAGTAACAAGTAACAACATTGCCTACACCATCCAGTCTGTTCCTTTCTCAGATTTCAAAACATCTGAACTTTCCTGAAATATTTCAAACTGTGATTCTTCAAACATCTTTCTTCCAGAAAGTTCTAGCAGAGGAGAAATCTGTATTTAGAGACACCAATGGAGCATTGGCAGTGACTGATTTTGTTAAAGACAGTGGAAAACTTTCAGGAGTTTAGTGCCACATGCACTCAGTCTGAAAAGAGTAGGCACTTTGTAACAAAGCACGGGACGTTGCCAAAATTTTCTCTCTGTACTAAAATTGTTTTCATGCTTTTTCTCTTTTTTCTTGATCTACAAATACAGTATGCAATGTTTACAGGAGTTAGTTATGTATTTAGAAAACAACTTTTCTACAGCTATCAAGACACAGAGACCTCGAGCCCAAATAAAGCTCTGCAGATTAAATACTAGTTTGGCAGTATTTACTTACCTATTTTCATTAAAATGTAGGTGTGAATATTTGAAAGTAATACTCACTTTCCTCTTTCTTTTTCTCCATATTTCCAAATTTCTTGTCTTTTTAATAGGTTCATTTAAATGTATCTGGCACCTTTTCAATGTCTCTGCTGGAAAATGCAGAGAAAGTTTTCTTATGAAATATACTACAATCTTCCAACGCAGAAGCAATATAAAAATTTTAATTCTCTTTCTTGATCCTCTTTTGCTCTCTGGCTCACAAACAATTAAAATCCAGACCATCCATCTGATCCAACATCTTGCTAGAACAAAGAGATCAGAATCTGAATGCAGACAAACAGATTATTTACTGAGGCTGTCACTGTAGCAGACCTCTCTCATTTACAGTGAGACAACTCTAGTCTCCACTGCTGATACTCTACAAAGTGATAATTCTTAACTTCTGTTGGGGTCTCATAAGCCAACAGCAAATTAGGGACTCCAATTGCACATGGAGCAAAGGAGAAGGTCTCCTCGACACTCAGGTCCTCTGTGTTCTCAGAGATGGTTTTGTGCTGTGTTGACTTTGGCTTCTGAGGAACCTCAGTGCTTACACCCCTCGGCAGAAGGTTTGGGTTTGGGCCCTCTTAACAGCAAAAACTTGTTGAAAAATCTTACATAAGCACCTACATTTCATTCTATCTGATAAAAGGGAGACAGAACAAAGATGTGAAAACAGACAGTAAGTAGATTAAACAGCATGAAGAAATACTACTTATAGTTAAATTTCCTTTTATGGATGGTAGACTATTACCAGGTCTGGAAAATAATGTTTACATGTGGTTCAAACACTCTACAACTAAACATACCTGGTAACACATTGTACCAGCTTGAGAACTACCCAAACTGCCAGTGTTGCCATGTCAGACACGTGTGCATCCTTTTTTGCAGGCACATCATAATTTGAGATATCAGAGAGCACTGTTTTTCCTGTAATTATAAAGACTGGCTTGTTTTGGCTAAAGTCCTTTGGTACTGTGAGTGGTATTTGTGAGGACAGAAACGAGGTCATAGTTCATCCCTTAACTGCTTGTTCTAACTTATGAACGGGACAGATGGGGGTGGGAGGGAGAACACATGACAGCTCCAGTATGTGCTCCAGAGTTCTGTTACAGCAACCAGCATTTGAACTGTTGTATACAGTCACTACAAAAAAATATGCTTATGTGAGAGTGATGCTTATGAGAGACTCCCACATACTACACAAGGGGAGTTTGAGCCTAGGTGATAAGGTTGGAGGTGTTGTGCTCATTCTCATCTTCCTCACTGGTTCCAGACTTTAAGATCAGAAGTGAAGGCACACAAAATAATTTGCCATTTGAATAGTGCTAAACCTAGGAAGAGAGATAAAAATTGCATCTTTTTCTTGGAAACTCACGGTCACCAGAAGAATTCGTGCCAGCAAACAAGGAATTGAATTAAATCCAGTGCACACTTTCAGCTAAGTGGCATTTAATTCACAATGGGACTGCTCTCCATGAGTTACCGCTGATCACATATGCTTTCCCAAGTAGGCTAAAGCTCTGCTGTTCTAGATTGGTAGCATTTCACATTCACTGCATGGTGAAAGGTTATGGTGAAAGGTTGCTGAGAACTAAGCCTAGATGGTATCACAGGTCTTGGCTTGTTATACAGAGAATTTGCTAGGAAAGGAGTGACATTGGTGCAAATCCTCTGTATTGGCGAAGCAAACAACCACACACACTGTGCATTGTTGCCATCCACCTTGGTTTAAATTCTGCAACTCAGGCTACATAGAGGGACACTATATAGCCACAACCCTTATGTTGCAGGAGCACACACAAACAGAAGGACTTAGTCCCTTCTACTTTCCCACATCAAATTCATCCCTGAGCTCTGTAGTTACAGTGTAGAAGAAGGATAGGAGAGGAATATTTTGGTCAGTTCTTTCTCTGCCTCAGTTTTACATCTGAAGACAAGGATGGATAAGCTTTAGACAGTTTAACACTCTACATTACTTCATGATCCCTTTTTCCTGGATCAATTTTGTTTAATTATGAAGTCATACAAGCTTTCCTTGCTGAATTTTGTGCTTTACAAAAGCTTAGTTCAATGTGGCTAAATGTATTCACTACCTTTAATAAAACTGTGGAAATAAATGAGGGAAAATATTTGTTTCCTCTATCCTCCTTCCAAGGCATTGTTGTTCTTTCCAGTGTTCTTTGGAGTGTATTTTTGGTAGGCTTGTCCAAGCTGGTTATAAGTCTTTTTATTTATAAAGAATGAGCTGTATGAGGACATGACTTTGAGTGATGCTGGATAAATAGGGACTGTCCATCAAAGCAGAGTTAACAAATGTTTATTTGTTAGAACCACTAGACGTCAGGAATTCTGCTGTCATTTCACTCCTGATATTTCTGAGCCCAAAGAAATGGGAGATTCAGATAGGTTTTCCAAAATCAGTAATGGGTTCTGTCTGCATAACTTTTGTCTATTATTTGACATTTCCACAACCTATTTCTCCTCAGGCTACAATATTTCACTGTTATAAACTGCCAGTGAAATCCTTCCTCTCCCAGTTTCCAAGTCAGTACCTTTACCCAGACAAACCTTCACCAGTCTTACGCAGGTTTGTGTAGCATAAACACAGTGGTGACTGCTGCAGTGTTTATAATACTATTTTTATAACAGTCTATAAAGCTGACATGCACCTTCAGCAAAATGTTGTAACACACCTCCTGACATTCTATGCAGCTGTTGTTCCACTCACAACTCCCACTGAACTATGTACAATGTTTTAGGTGTGGATGTGCCAAAACATCACAGGGAAGCACTAAAACCTCTCACTACTCTGATTTGTTGTATTACAGCTTAAAGCCGTAATAAGGCTCTGAAAGCCCTCAGTAGCCAAATGACTGTGACTCTGATGTCTCTTTGGGACAAAGAAGAAGTTTTCAAGGCCAGTATAGTCTTTGCCACAAACAGATGCGGGGAACAGGAATTCCACCTGCCCTAACACCAAATGATAGGGAACAGGAATGTAAGGCAGAGCTGGCCACAGCCTGCTGGAGGCCATGGGCAGAGCCAGAGAATACTCAGCAATAGAATTCCACTATCTGAAGCCTGTTCCAGGCCAATGTGGCAGTAAAGGGCTACAGTAACCACAGTCATAACCATAAGACAACAGAGAATAAAACATTAAAAACATCTCAATAAATTGTAGCATAATGAGCCATTGGCTTTCAGACCTGTCTGGAAAGGCCTGGCACTTGCTCATCTCCACCTTCCACGTGACCTCCCGTGTCACCACAGTTCATTTGGCAGAACTGAGGGCACAAACACTCCCTGTTCCACCACAGCACAAAGGTCTATGCTCTATTCACTGTCTGTGAATGCTTCAAGGCACTGCTTGAAAACAGGTGTGAGGACCTTCAGAAAGCTCACAATTTACCTCCATCCTATAAAATTTAGTGGGTGCTGAAGAGTACAAATGCACTTACTATCACAGAACAGATTTTTTATCATTTTTCTGCAGAAAAAAAATAACCTCTCCCAAATTCTTTATCCTTTAAGAACTCAGACATATAATGAAAGCCATGAGTCATCTGGAGCTACTACAGTCAGACTAACATAACTGCAGCTTGACAACAATGGTGCAGCAATGAAAACACACTCATAAATATTTTTGTCACCTTGGTACCTTCTGTGAATGGGGAGTAATGCAATCACAGTTTGACATCATGACTGGTATCAGTTTGTCTTCTGCCTAGGTTCAAGAGATATTGTCATAAAAGTTACACAACTGTCTGCCAATAATTATTCTTAACAGCAAATTTAATAGAGTTTTGGCATCCATACCTGGAAGCCTAGAACTTACATAGCTTCTCCTCATGTATTCCATGTGCACTTTGAAGGATAACATCACACTCTCCATCTCTCCTTATAGCTTCAACACCTGCAATTTTGCATAAAAATAAGCTGAATCTTAAAAGCATAAATGAATTTGCAAAAATCAATAAGGACAATAAATTAAAGTTGGCAAAAATAGAGCAGGGGTGCTGTGAAGACCATTAGCTTTCCAGAGTACTGCCTAACTAATCTAAGGCTGAAATGGAATAATCACACTTTAAAGAGCAGATTACTTACTAAACACTTGCCTTTTTGTTTGTTTTTTTTTTAATTAAACATACAGTCTTAGTATCCAAGGCATAGTTTTAAGGTAATAACAATATCCTACCCCCAGTAACTAAAGGGCAGTGAAGAAACAGGAAATCCTGCCTTTGCTGGCATAAGAAAGCAAGTGAATGGGACTATCCTCAGCCCAGCAAAGCTTCCTGCCTGGTAGCACTGAGAAGCTTCCTCGTGCTGGACCAGTCTGGGATTAAACATTGGAGTTCAACTACCAAAACTGTCAGTCAAGAACCTTTCAAGCAACCTAAATTCATATTGAAGTGCTAAAGGAAATGCATGAAATAGAAGCAAGTCATTCAGTGTTCACAAAACACAGCTGATTTAAAGCAAACTACATAACCTGTTGCATGGGTGGACTTTTATCTCATGTGGGTTTAGTTGACAGAGCAAAAAATTTTAGCCAATACAAGGTTAGAGGCCATCCTCTGAACAGATGCAAGTGATAACCCTGTGAGCTCAGCTGTCTGCTCCAATCGCCTTGCAAATGAGAGTGTGTTTCCAGCAAAAATTACAGGAATTTAGTCAGTTTGTTTGGACTAAGTGAAATTGCACAACTATACAATTCTGCACGCAAATGCTGTGGAAGCACTGTGGAGGCTTCCTCATAGGGGCTTTAAATAGAAGGTACCAGAACTCTATAAACTCTCCCCAAACAAAGTAATGCTTCCATTTCTAGGGAGTAAATGTGGCCCAGCAATCTTTCTTTGCCCTTGGTACCACATATGCAACAAAGGTAATTCTCCTTTAGTATTTATTCAGAATCTTAAAATTTAGCCAAGTTAAGAGTTTCTGACTCCTCAATGAGGGGCTCGCAGTACCAAGTGCCATTTATTTTAAAGGCCCAGCTCCTGGAATCCTGTGATCATCCTCCCACATTTCATTTACAAATGTAAAAAGCACAGGGGATGCTGGTGTTTGACAGTACTCTAAAGCTGATTTATATGCTGAAGGCAGTCTATCCATGGCAGCACGGAGCTGCACACAGACAAATTCACCCTGCTGCACTGTTCAGCATGCTGACACAGCAGGTATTGACACAGCTTGCACATATATCACAATATTGATACAGGATACAGCAGGTAAGTTTCAAGCCTTCGTGACTCCCCAGGGAAGCACATGAAATAAAAATCATCAAAAGAATAAAAAGGATTCAATGAACCCTGCTTCTCTTCTGGTTTTCCTGATCTGGGACGAGGTTCATTAGTTCTGAGCAGAATGCCTGATCTCTGCCAGTCCGATAGGAGACCATTTTGGCTGCAAGCCCAGCCTGCCTCTACCTGCAATACTGCCAGCTCCTGCTGTCTTTAGGCCCTTTATCACTTCTTCTTTAGCCTGGAAGGGCGGCATTGTCAGAAATTCTCCATAACCAACACTAAACGTCACTGCTGAGTGATGTGAAGCAGTGGCACAAAGGCTGAGCACCCACAGTCCTCTGAAATCCTCCTGAACAGATCAGAGAGATCCAGGGTGAAAAATTGAATCTAAGACACTGAGTAAGCAGAAAATTCCTTCAACACCAGGCTACTGGACCATTCCTCAAATTTACCAAAGCATTTCAGCAATATGCTCTACAACCTTTTTAAATGCCCTATGGTGCTGGATTACTTATGGCTTCCCACTATTGCTCCCATTAAAGACTTCTGTTAGTGCATTATGCATACAGAGGTCGGACACTCTAAGAACAGTGTAAATGGAAAGCATTCTGGATGAAAAACAGGCTTAATGCTGCTTTTTAGCTACAATTCAGCATCAAAGTCCTGTGTGGGGCAACTGAGGCGGGCAGCATGGTGTGATGTTCTCGTCCGACAGCAATGTCAAACACAGCAGTATCCGCCCCCGAGAGAGGCGCACAGCACGGTTCAGCATTTCATCAAGCCGGTGCTCACATGGAGCAAGGACCTACTCTGAGGAGGGGGCGGAGGGGGCGGAGGGCACCTCCCGCCCCCCCATGCTCCGCGCTGATGGGACGTCAGCGCGGCCGCTCCCCTTGCGGGGCCCCGCAGGATTTCCTGCCTCCGCAGCCCCTCAATTCCTGGAAGCGATGTCTCCCCAAGACAGGAAGGGCGGGCGCGGCGCCGCCGGCTGCACCGAAGCCCCCCGTGAGGGGATGCGGCGACCCCCGGGCCCCCTCAGAGCGGAGCGGCGCGCGGCACAACCCCACTCACCCCACCGCCCCCCATCCTCCGCGCGCTTTCCCGCCGCCGCCGCGCGCACGCAGGCGCCGCTGTAACGGCCGCGGCAGCGGCACCGCGTGCCGGGGCGCGCTCAACGTGACGGAGCTGATTGGCTGGGGCGCGCGCGCGCCGCTCCGCTCGCTCCGGGCCGGGCAGGGCAGGGCGGGACCCGCCGCACCCGGCACCGGCACCGGGCATTGGGCACCGCACCGGGCGTTGGGCACCGCGCACCCCGCCCACACACAGCACGGGCAATTGGGCCCGCGCACAACCGCGTCCACACACAGCACCGGCATTGGGCACCGCGCACACCGCTCCACACACAGCACCGGGCACACCGCTCCACACACAGCACCGGGCATGGGGCACCGGGCACCAGCACACAGCACCGGGCATCGCACACACCGCTACCACACACAGCATCGGGCATTGGGCACCGGGCACCGCACACACCCACACGCAAGCGCCGGGCACCGCACGGGCACCGCACCAGGCTAACCGCACCGCGCTGGGTCATTTCTGTCCCGCCCCCAGCGGGTCCCGCTCCGCGCTCAGGTGAGACGCTGCGGCCCCGGTCATGGGAAGAAGGGAGGGAAGAAGGGAGAGAGGGAGCGAGCGGGTGGTGCCCACTGTCTAGGCTTCCCGAGGCTCTCCCGGCGGGACGCGGTGACCCGGCGGGGCCGGGCGCGTGGGAGTTGCGCTGGAGCGGCGGGAAGGAAGGAGAGGTGGGTGGCGGAGAAGCCCAGCGGGCCGGGGCGCTCCCCGCTCCGGGGCACGTCCTGACCGGAGCCCCGGGCTCCTGCCCCAGCGGGGTCCTGGTACCCGCCCGGCTCGTGCTGGTGTCTCGTGCCCTTCGCCGGTAAGGCCGAAAATGCTGATGGCTCTCCCGGGAGTCAGGCGGTCCTACTGCATCGCTGCCGACCCATTGGATACCGTTAGGCGTGTTTGGTGTTTCTGTGGTTGAACGCGGTGCAAATAGTGCACCTGGGGTGTTTGTCGCTGCACCTGGCATGACTTTTACACGTTCATGCGGGAAATTTATCGTGGCTGCCCCCTCTTTGTGAAAACTAGATGGACAAATCTAAAATTTGTTTGTATTTCACTTTCCTGGTGTTGGTTTGGCACATTTTCCATAGAAAGGAAACTTTCTTCTCCTGTAGACTCTCCAGGCGCTTTCTGAAAGCACTTTATTTGAAAAGCAATTTGCTGAATTAACATAGCATGCACAAAGATAACCTGAGTTGACGTACTAGCAGAATAACATCTATCTCGTGAGCAGAAATGCAATATTCCTACCCTTAGGTTCCTTTTTAATCTTAAATTATTAATGGTTCTCTGCATTACAAGAATGAAATTTATAATTGGTACAGAGTGCAAATGCGTGTCGAGAACTGGATACAAGAAGATTATGAAGAAAGATGTACCTCCCAAAAAGACTAGCAGGAGAATGAAGTTAGAGAGCCTCTTCTCTTCTTTACAGTTGTTGAGAACCTCTGGGGAGAAGCACTGGGCTGTATCCAGCCCAACTCTTTTGCAGCTCTCCAAAAGGAAGAATGGAAAAGGGCAAAACTTTTCCCTACTTGGATAGCATAGGAAATTAGAGCTTTAGTACATGCACTTTTTAGCAGCTGTTTAACTGAGTCGTTATGGGTGCTTCTAAGGCAGGGTGAGTGGCAATCATAGTATCCCATCTTCTTTTAGAACCTGATTGTCAACTTCTCACCAAATGTTGTCATTTGTACTTAGCTAAATAGAAATATTTACATCACGTCATCAGTTTCTTTTGTCTGCGTAATCAATGCAGGAAAAAATTCCTTTTTCTCTAAGGGAGACCCTAGAAAAAGCACACTTGCCTAAACTGAAGTAGAAAGGGCAAAACACTTGCATTTACTATGGATTCTAGAACACTAAAGGTTTGAAATTATCTTGAGAGGAAATATTGGTTTAGGTATCAATGGGAGGTAAAATTTCTACTGTCTGTTCAACCATGTAATGTACAGCAAGTGAGGTGTATCATAGTAAAGATTACAACAGTGAATTAAGGTTCTGCTCTTTCTTTTACTTGAACTTTTTCTGGTATTTGAACTCTTAAAGGCAAAAGTTTGAAGTGAGAACATATTAAACAAGGAAGAAACACGAGGCTTAAAAGCAGTTTTCTTCTACAGAATCCTTCAAAGTTTGTTGAAGAGATTTGGGGTAGATGTACTGTGAATGTGTGGTGTTACAGAACTGAAAGCAATACACAGAGATGATGGGCTGGTAAAAGGAAACTAGAGTAGTATTAGAGGATAAAATTCTGCAATGTTTTTAGTTTTGTAATAATCTTCAAAAAAAAACAGGGGTGAGACAAAGACTGGATCAGCTTAGGCTTCTGAACAAGCCAAAGGTGAAGCTGAGGTGGATTTGAGGAGAAAATTGGGCTGAGCTTTCTTGAGTTTTCTGTAGTATCACTATGTTAGAGGAGTGTCTTGTCCATAACAGAAGAGGCTCCTAGACCAGATCACACATGATTGTTGGCCCCAACAAGTCATCCAGGGAGCCTAGTGTTCCACCCGGCCTTGCCTGCATTCCTTCTGGGCCTGGTTCACACTGCAAATGTTTCACCTGCCAACCTGCAGCAACAACCACCTGCTCCTCACCTTCCTGCCTATTTAAAGGAAATTCCCCCCTTTGGAGAATTAGACCATATAGGTACATCCCTCCCTGAATTACTCTGTGTTCCAGCTGGCTTTAGTTTCCCTCAGCTTACGCTGACCTTGTTGCATGTCCTGCAGACAGTACCACGGTGTGCTTGCTGTTGGGGGTGAGTGTGAGTTCAGGTAATGACTGCCTGGGTGTGGAGCAGATGGAAGAGAGAAGGAATTGCACTACCATGGAAGGAACTGTTGCTCTCTCATGCGGGCACTCAGGGTGAGAGTTGTATAAAGCCAGCTCTCTTCTCAGCTATGAGAGAGACTCAGATGAGGAAGGTCCATGTAAGGTTTAGCATCTCTATTCTTCTGAGTGCAGATCATCATCACAGAGATAGATGATCTGCTTGGTATGAAAGATGTTTATAATTTGAAGTTGTAATCAGTCAGCACAATGCTAATTAAGAATTGAGCCTTTCTTTTATGGTCCCAGCTATCTTCAAAACCAGAAACCCAAAGACTGAGGGTGGGGGAATGGAGGCCAGAAACATTTTTCTGTGAAGTGGAACTTTTAGGCTTATGCTTTAGTAATGATGAAAATCAGGTTTAGCTACATTTCTATCCACTTACATTCTTCAAACAACTGGTCTGACTTTACAGCACAACAATTTAAAAACGCCTCAGCAAGCAGAAGAGTCTCAGTGTGTCCTTTAATAGGGCAATAATGTAAATAATTAATGATTGCTGAGAAAGAATTATGAATGAACTGGTGCATGTCTGTTTGAGAGCGAGAAGGATCTTGATGTATCTTTGGAGGCCATGTCTGTGGATTTTAATGAGGACAAAGCAGAGAAAGGCTGTTAGAAGTGTATGAGATCTCAGTGAAATATAAACAGGGAGCTCTGGGTTTATGAGCAGGTAAATCAGATCCTTTTTTTTTTTTTTTTTTGAAAAGCTGCAAGTAACTTCTGATCTTCCTGCCATCAATACAGTTCTCAACAGTTGTAGCTGCATGAAACATGGCAGTTCAGGAAGACCGATATGATCTTTACCACTAAAATGCTTATTGTTAAGTGTCAAAGGGAAGGGAAGGACTTCTAGAGGGATATAAAGATCATGCCTCTAGCTCTTGTGTCAATCCCTTTGGCTTGCTTATTCCACAAAGGTGGAAGGAAGTGTTACTTCACTTCCTGTGTTTGCCCTCGCTGTTGTCTTATACTGGGTATCTACAGCAGGTGAGAATTTCTGTGAGTAGCTAACTTCAGTCCTAAATTCAACTCTGAAAAGTTGCTGATAAGAAGGGAGAAATGCCTGGAGAAGCTAAGTGGGCCACTAGTCTGTTCAGCTGAAGAATCTGCGTTTTACTTCAGCTACTCAAGCTAGAGCATGAACCTCTGAAACCTACTTGTGTCACTGAGCATTGCTTTGAGGGCACCATCTGAGGTGAAATCAGTTTTGCTCCCACCTTTGGTTCTTGGAAAACCTCAGCCTTGCTCTTGGATGGGAACCAAGCCACAATAACACAGACGTTTACCAAACCCAGCCAAGCACTTTCATAATTAATTTCATTTGGGACCAAAGGAGAAGCAACACAGAAGTCCCAGTTCATGTGTCATCAGGCTGCTAGCCCATATTTTAGACTTGATATCTTCTTGAAGGTGGGCAAAAAAACCTACTCAGGCTCTGTTACCTAACAGAGAGGAGCTGGTCAACTGTGATAGAGTAGTGCTCACTTATGACACCTAAGGTGATTTTTAAAATCTAAATCCAGAGGAAAATTACTAAAGAACAAGCTTCATTTGACAGAGCTGTGTCAATCTCCAGTTATGCTCAAGAGCTCATCTAGCTACCCATGATTTCTTCAGTTCATTGGAGCAAATAGTATTTTAATGAAGATTTTCAATCTACCTGTTTGAAACTTTGAAAGACTGTTTTGTTTACCAAGCAGGCCTGTTGTACAATATATAATGGATCATAAAAGATGTCTTTGCTATTGCATGTGTTGTAATTTTATGTTGAAAATAAGGTTTATTCTCTCTTCTTTTTTTTTTTTCCCCTCTCCTTTCCTCTTCAGGAATGCCACAGTAAGAGAAAGACATGAAGTATCTTTAAAGGAATTCTGCTAAAGCTGCTAAAAATGGATATGAACACTATTTTCTCCTTTGAGGTAAGTATTGACAGGGAGAAATAAAAGAAAACCTGACTTGTTTCACTTAGTGTTGCCTGTCACCACTGCTGTTCTGTCCAGCAGCTTTTGGTCAGGTATTTTATAAAGTTGTAGCATCTGTGTCTTGGTGAACTTTGTACTGGAAGTCTTAAATGGAAAAGTCCTAGAATTAATCCTTTCATTTACAGAATTAGTCAGCTTTGTTCTGCTATTCCAGTAGATAAAAACAAAGGCATAAAGGATGGGTGTTGTTGCAGGGTTAGCAATGGGTGGCTTCTGCACAGAGTAGCTTTTTGACCCAATGTCAGGCTTTTTTTTCAAAGCATCAAAGAAACGGAAGCTGCTAAAGTCTAATTTTCAAGAGCAAATACTTACACAGACTAACTGCAGATGCAGGAAATGAGTGAGATCTTGGGATGAAAAAAGAGATTGTACCACAAATATGCAGGTACTGTTTCATGCATCCAAGCAGGTTTCTGAGTTCCTGCTCTCTGCAGCCTAGGGAGAAGTGGGGCCATTGCCAGCCTGAATTACAGGTGCATATTTATATTGCTTTTGTCAAGTACCACAGCCAGATCTTCACAGTTCCTACGGTAAGCATATAAGTTAGTAAAACCAAATATGTGTCCTTAATTTAGGATCACAGGAAAATTCAGGTTTTAAGGAACCTCAGGAGATCATATAGTGAAGCCCTCTGCTCAGAATTTGGAGTAATCAATGAAATTAGGTCGTTTTCACCCACTGGCTTTCTCAGTCTATTTTATGTTCAGAAGCATTAACAAAAGATGGATTTATATCTTGCCATATGTATTGAATGCATATTATAATAATGCAGATAGGAACATAACATGCTACTGAAATTTATCAGAAGGGAAAATGTTTTAAATAAGACAGGATTGTACAGGAATGGTCTGTTTTTCTGAACAAAAAAGGAAACAATAAGTTTCTAATGTATTCATTTCTTGCAATTGCAAATGAAACCTCTGCAGGTCAGCTAACACAGTGACATGCTGCCAGTATTTTCAACACGGGTTCCCTGCAAGAATTACCCCTTCCCAGGCATCTCTAGGGAGTCTATTTATTTACTTCCTCATACAAGCAAAATTGCTTTCTCATAATAAGGGGAAGGGAAGTGAGCACATTGCTTATCCTGTCTGATACATGTTACTGAAACATTTCCTCTGAAGTATAAATATTTGTTCATGGGAAAACATAGTGACAATGTGAATAAAAATAAGCATCTTGTCAGGAAGCTTAGGGAGCAATGTCTCCCCTGGGCTCTAAAAGTAAACAAACCAAGGATCCCCCTCCCCCCATCATGTACTACCAGGCAGAACATTTTGTGAGCCGTAGGAATAACTACTTCAGCTGTTTTGGCCAGGGAGGGTCATACAATGAAGGGGTTAATCCTGTCAGGAGAAAGATATTTTAGCATTCAGAGCCTCATAGGAGGGTCATTGAAGTGAAGAGACACTTGGTTTACTTTGGATTTATGCTTATCTCAATGTGCTTTGAATTGATCCCTCAAAATTGGTAATTTAATAGCTTTAATAGTTACATTAGTAATTTAATGAGCCCCTTTCAGCACATCATCAAAGACAAACATATACTTTGTGAATAAAAATAGAAGTCATTTTATAGGTAATGCAGTTCCTGAAAGCCAGTCTATAATATTACATATATGCAGGTTGGGATTGCCTTGGTTTAACCCCAGCCAGGAACTAACTACCATGTAACATTCCCAGCGGGGAGGAGAATCAGAAAAAAGGTAAAACCCCTGGGTTGAGATAAGGACCATTTAATACTTGAAATAAAATATAATAATCATTGTAATGAGAAGGGAGACAACAAAAAGAGAGAGAAATAAAACCCCAGAAAGACAAGTGATGCACAGTACAGTTGCTGACCAAGGCCCAGCCCGTCCCTGAGCAGCAATTGGCAGCTCCTGGCCAAATCCCCCCAGTTTATATACTGGGCATAATGCTTTATGGTATGGAACATCCCTTTGGCCAGTTTGGGTCCCCTGTCCTGGCCATGCTCCCCCTCAGCTTCTTTGTGCACCTGCTCACTGGCAGAGCATGGGACACTGGGAAGTCCTCAGTTTGGAGTAAGCATTACTTAGCAACACCTACAACATCAGTGTGTCATCAGCATTCTGAATAAATCCAAAACACAGCACTGTACCAACAACTAGGAAGAAAATTAACTCTATCCCAGCTAAAACCAGGACGGCGATGCTATGAATTATTTAATATGCACTGAGACTGATCTCAGCATCAAAAAGTACTTATTAAGGGAAATGGCATACCTTAGAACCCTAATATCTCTCTTCACCTCTGCTCCCAGTTTCAAGTCTCATTTCCCAACCTGATTTTCAGTCTCTAAATGAATTTCTAAATGACATGCATAAGTCATGTAGTTAAATTACAGAATAATGTTCTCAAGGATGAAGGACCACCGCCTCCCTAAGATCCTGCTCTATGATGAACTTGCCACTGGCTGCCGCAAGAGAGGAGCCCCGAAGAAAAGATACAAGGACTCCCTGAAACAACATCTCAGCCTTGGCCATATTGATCACCATAACTGGTCTACTCTGGCCTCCAATCGGGAGGCCTGGAGACACACCATCTATAACGCTGCTGTATCCTTTGAGAACACACACAGGATCACTCTTGAGGAGAAAAGGCAACGCAGAAAGAACCGTGTATTGCAGAATACACCATCTAAGGAGTCTTTCTGCTGTGCCTTTTGCAATCGGATATGCCTGTCTCGTATTGGCCTCATAAGCCACCAGCGAACCTGTAACAAATGTGGATAGAGCCTTCCCAAATCTTTGTTTGCGAAGCCCAGCCATGATTAATGTTCTCAGAAACACCAGTTCCTGTTGCTTCTGTGATTTGGTCTCACTTGTTAGAGAACACATCTGCAGATCTGAACAAAAGTTAACTTGTGTACTATCATGTACTTGAGTCAGAAAATGCTACACCTGTGGAAGGCATGTCTTTGTAGAGGTGTTATTTGCTCCTTAATATCCTGGTCACAGCTTATTTGCTTATGGGCTTTTGTGTCACTTGAGGCATTAGCAGACGAGTAGTAGTAAATTTAGCTCTCTGGGTAAAGAAGCTACTGCTTTCTCAGAGATTACTTTCTTCATGCTCAGTGGAATAAAATAGCTACATGTGTGATAGCCTCTACAGTGCAATTGGGTAATTTAATTTAGCTGACAATTCAGATTGGTAAAAGCAAAGTTCTGGACTGTGCAAACCCAGCAGAGGTGTGTGTGTAACGGTAACCTTCAGTAAAATCAAATGTGGCAGAGGAAATTTTAAATTTTAAAACTGCTTGAGTTAGTTCCTTGCAAGGTGATCATTGTTTGTGGCTAGAGATTAGAAATTTGGGGAACTGCCACACACACTGTGTGTGGTTGGGGTGTGAGGGGAAGGGCAGTGTTGCTGTTCGTTGCTTTTGATCTTCGTAATTAAATTTGTGTTCTCTAGCACTGTTTATCAGACTGTTGAAATCCATGTTTCTAACTTCATCATGGGATCTCCTATGCTTTACAGAAAGGAGAGTGAATGATTTTCACACCACCAATGCAGAATCAGGAACAATTTGTTATTAATAGGTGTGAAATGAAGAAAGAAACGGTGCAGTTCTGAAATGTCCATTAATTCAGAGAGCTTAAGCATCGAGGTACCCAACTTGTGATAAAAAAGCAATGCTGTTGCTCCAGAGCATTCTCTTTCCAACTGGAATTACCTGTCTCTCACACTTTTGGAAGCAAGGGCCTAGAACTCCAGATGAGGATTTGCAGCAATAAAAACATAGTCTGGTAACAGTACCTGAGCTTTAGCTACTTGCTTGTTTTCACCACTTTGTTGGTGATGAAACCTACATGGGCTTCTACATGGGCTTCTACATGGGCTTCTACATGTGCTCAGCATGGGCAGGTGTTCCAGTACTTGTCCTGAGCAACAGGTACTGTTTACATTTGAGGTGAATGTTATGGCCCTTGTGGCTGTCAGTGTTTCAGTTCTTGATTTATGGCCATTGCTCAACACTTGAACCCCTTAAATTTGGCTCTTGTATTTTAGAGACATGTTTTTGACTGTCATATGTGCTTATGACAGTAATGTGGATTATTAGTCACTAAATACAGGAGAAGGTTTCAAAAAACAGTTCCCAGTATTCTAAGGAAAATACCTGTGGGTCAGGCTTTTCTTGAGGCAATGCATCTTTCTCCTCTGAATTTCTCCAGGGGTGAATTGTTCTTTTAATCCTCCTTTCCTCATGTGTTTGCAACAGTGCTTCCCACTGGCAGCACTGTAATTAGGGAACTCTCAGCATTTCTCTTACAATAATGGTGCAGTAGTATTTTAGCTGTAGGTCTGAATTTCAGCTACTGTAAAAAAATTGGAATGGTGGAGAAATGTTTACCTTCTGTAACAGATACAGTTTGATGAAATTTTATTGGCAATTGCTTTTGTAAATAATTCATATTTTTCCCTGCAAAAATATTTCGGTGATGAGGTGTGGGAGGAATTCAATTCTCTTGAGGATTTTATAATGCTACAAAATGCACCCTGCTCTAGCAATTTTGCCAATATGTATGGGAGTAAATAAGATTAATACCTTTGTCGTTCTTCTCTTCTGCCATTACCAAGGAAAAGGACTCTTGCCTGACTTGGAAAAGACTGTAAAAGGGTTCTTTAAAAATAAAGCTCTACGTGCCTTGCTACTTTATTGAAAGAGGAAAAAACCCCTGTTAGTAGGATTCATGATGCTTTGGCAATGTGACTTCCAAGCAATGAGTGCATGAGAAATTTCAAGGCCTCGGAATATTTTTGATTTTGTTAAAACTCCCTGATGCCTGGCTTTCGAAACCACTGCTAGTGGTTCTAGTTTGGTTTTAATTTTACAAAGGTAAATTCTGCTCCTGACATATTTAAATGCAGAAGTTATCAATGTATGTGTAATTGGAAAGGGATGTCTTTCTCTCCGTACTTTGCAAATTACACAGTATACACATACTCCTTTAAGCCCTCTGATTTTTGCCTGATCTACATGTAACAATGATACTTTGGCAGCTACTGGAGTAGTATGTTCTACACCCTCTGTAAAAACTGCAAATATGTGCAAGAAGTATGTGATTTCATGGTCCATGGCTTTTGAATGGTAGCATTAAAAAGAACGGAATCCTTCTTGGTAACTATTCCAAATAAACATAATTAAGGAAAGTCTCATCAAACAGCCTGGGGTGAAACGTGAAAATTGTCTTCATTCCCTGCTTCTTAGACTGGGAATCGCTTGTGTGCATTCCTCTGCTGTTTCTGCAATTAGCATTATCCTTCAGCTAAACCATTTTGCTAGAATTTATAGAAAGTGTTTCAGGGGGAGAAGGATATCCATCAGAACCAACCCTGGTTATATTCTTTCTGCATATGATTTAAGGCCTTAACTCATTGGGGAAACAAAAAAAGTGGTACCTAGATTTGCTTAGAGATGTTGAAGTAAACCGCTAAAATATATGAACTGTGGACAGTAGAAACCTTGTGTTGATATAATCCAGTCTAACCCACTGAATTTGTTGTGTTGCAAAAGTGCAGTCTTTGCAAGGCAATCTTTGCTGGTGTAACTAAATCATGTAATTAAACTGGTGTAAGTGGTTGTAAAAGGCACAAGGTCTTACTTTCTTGGAAAAGATGAATGGTTCCAAGATATAAAATGTGCAGAATGTAACAGGAGCTTCAGACTTTGAATTTTGATCTTGAGTAAAACCACAGTGTTGCTACTGTGCAGGATCATACTGTTCAAAATAAAGGAAGAATTGAACTGTAATCTTGAGGAGGATTATAATCCAAATCAGTACATTCTTTGAACAACCTAGTGAAAAAAATATTTAAGTTAGAGGTGCTTCATTCATTTTGGTTTTGCTTCAGCTACTTTAAGTTATACATCTTCATCTTTCTAAGACAGGCATGTTGCAACTAATTCTGTGGATTTTTTTTCTTCTTGAATTACCACTGGAATTGAAGCCCAGAGGAGTCACTGAAAGAATGCTTTTCCCCAACAGTTTCAGTAGGATTTATATCAGGCTCTTAAATGGTAATTGGGTTCTTTTACTTTCATGTCTAGCTTGCTATGGGACAGAGGTGCAGAAGAGCAAGGCTGTTTCTCTAAGATTAATGATGATGAGATTAAGCTGCCCTTGATTCTTCTATTTAATCCTGCTCTGTTGGTTTGACACCCTATAAAGATCAAGATATGGCTGTTGGCTGCTGTTCTTGTATATAAGCAGTGATTCAGAGACCAAAAACACTTGGCTTTGGCAACTGTGAAAAAGGCAAGAAAATCTGCTTTGCTTCTCTTTCCCCTCCCCACTCCTATCCTGTATCTTCCAGTTCCTGTAACTAGAGATCTGTGTTCTAGACTTGTCCTCGTGATCTCTGTATTACATCAGTATAAGTAACTCAGCAGGGATGGCATATTGTTGCAGAAATCTCTATTTGTGTGTTGTTCCTGTCAAATTTATGCAATCTTTGACCAGCTTCTAAAATTTGGTCTACATTTTGTATCCTTCTGCATGTAAAGCTACTAGTCTTTTAATGGGTGATTTATGCAAGCCTCAAAAGGCAGGCAGAGCATTTTTAATGCTTGAAGAATAAGGGCTGATCCATTTATATATGGTTTTTGAAGCTCAATAGCTCAGATCAAGAGTGAGAAGCAAAGACTGCATTTGCCGCTGAAAACCTCCTGTAGTTGTAGTATAAAGATGTTCCAAGTCTCTTTGAAAATCAGTACTTAGAGACAAGTGAATTTTGACTGATCTACGTAGAGGAGAGATGGAGACTGACAGCTAGCCAGAAGGTCAGATAGACAGACAGAAAATCTTCCCCAGCTGACTGTTTGCTCTGACTCTCATTTCATTCCACAAGGAAGTTCTTTCCATTCCATTAACATCTGATGAGATGGCAGAAACACTTTAAGAAACTCTGAACAGTTATGCAGGTGCCAGCACTATTACTTCCAGATTCAGTCCCTTGCCAAACAGCAAAATGACACACAATCAAGAAAAAATCCTACTAGTCAGTTTGTCCTCTTTAGCTCTTGTTTGGAACTGTTTTTATAAGCTGATTGAATCTTTCTTAAACATGTAGTTCTGAGGATCTAGAAGCATGGAATGTAGCAAATACAAGCTGTTGCAAAATTATTACCATTAGAGAAGATTACACGTAATACAAAACTCTGCCATAGAACAAATTCTTAATACAGCCTTGTCCTCTCTGGATTGTGAATGCAGTGAGCCATAACTCTGCCACTTCTTCCCTTGGGAGACTCTTATGTAACTGCTCAGCTGTTTCTCTTGCTGTTCTTCTTATTAAGCCAAAATTTTGTTTTGCTTAGTCGTATTCTGGTACACCTAACTTTGCAAACTGGGACTGTTCAAGTGAATCCACTCCCTTTTAAGACCAGACTATGCAGCCTGTAGAAAGACAAGTGCAGCAGTAAAGACAGTATCAGAGTTTTGTAAGGCTTCATGAGAGGCTCTGACTGCACAAGTGAACATACCTGGCTCAGCTGAGCGCCCTTCCAGCAACACAGGTCAGCCCTATCCTGGGCTGTGTTAGGAGTGTAGCCAGGAGGTAGATGGCAGGGATTATTCCCCTCCACTCAGCACTTGGGAGGCAGCTCCTGAAGAACTGTGCTCAGGCTTCACTTGCTTGGATTGACCAACTGAGGAGAGTGCAATGAAAGGCCACTGATATGGTTGGGGACTGAAACACGAGATGCACACAGACACTGAGGGAGCTGCTTATCTGGCCTGGAGAGGAGAAGGCTAAAAGGGCTTCTAATTACTATCTCAGATACCTGACAAGGGACTATAGGGGAAACTAGATCTTCTCACAGTTGCACAGCAAAAAGACAAGAGGCAGCAGTCACAAGTAGCAGCAAGGCAGGTGTAAAGAAAAACATTTTCTCAGTGGTTGTAAAAAAGCCCATTATCTTAGTGTGGGACTAAGCAATGGAACAGGTGGGTTGGAGACTGTGGAATGAGCATCCTTGACGTGATCAAGGTTTGAAATTAGCTGTGCATTGAGGAGGAGATTGGACTAAATGAACTCCAGAGGACCCTTCCCACCTAAACTGTGATTCTGTTGTGGGGTGAGGTGGAGAGAAGCAGGGTCTTGTAATCAATGGGTTAACTATGGAAGTGAGGAAATGCAAAAGCCCACATCCTACACATGATTAGACTGAAAACTAAAGCATTGCTGAAATATAGCCCTCTGAAAAATTGTAGATATCTAATTTTTATTCCAAGTTATAAGTATTGGCATTTTCCTTCTCTAGATAGTCCCTTTCCTGTTTACTCAGCCGTTTAAAATGTATGCCTATAATAAGCCTTCTATATCCCCCTTCTAGTGAAAAAGAATGTAGAAATATAATTCATAAGGCAAACAACTGGTGCTATGTATCATTCACAGAATGCTTTAATAAAATCTGGTGCACTGCGGGCTTCTTAAACGATGATGGTCTTGCACTATATTTAACATTCAATGAATAACTGAAAAAAAACCCCTAACAAATAAGTGCACAGTGGTCTATGTCAGTGTCCAATGCACACAGTGAAGGTATCATTGTATATGTTGCATGTCTTCATCTCTGAGAATTAAGGCAATTGTGTGGGATCGTAGGAAAAGGGATGCAACTGGCCTACTCAATTTGCATAGCTGGCTGAGAGTACATGTTGACATCACTAAGTAGACCCACCTTACGTCAAACACTACATTCTGTCCATGTTACACCAAAGAGTAAAAAGGACTGGGTACAATCCACAATAGTTTTGAAGAGAAGGCTAATTGTGAATGCATAAGTATTTGGCATGGGTGCATTGCAGGCCTGAATGCAAACCTATTAATGAAAAACAATGTATTGACAGGAAACAGATTGAATTTTATTGCAGTGTGTATAGAATATGTATTTACGTAGTTTTTTTCAAGGCATTTATTCTCTTTATTAATTTTTATGGGTAAAATCTAATGAAATGTATCCTAATCCATTACAGAAGTAGTTAGAAATTATTTTGATCTACCCGCATCATTAAAGCCTTTAAGCCTAATTGTGGGGGAAAAGTAGACTTCAATGACAGGAGCTGGGTAATTCTGATATTTTAATTCACATGCTGCCAGTTGGCTGAGACTATGTATATCACAGACAATGGGTGGATGGTGAAGAATATAACTGAAGTACCACATGTCTCCTTATTTTGGTTGTACATCATTCACTCGTGTTCTTTTTGTATTGTTGAAAGCAGATTTCATGGGCTGTAGAGAGCACCTTCTGTCCCTGTGAGATTGCAGTGTGGAGCCCATATGGGACAATTTAACTTACTTTGTTTTACTTAATTCCTTGTGCATTTAAATTATTTCCACCAACAATCTTTTCATCTAAACATGCTCCTAAAGTCTTCTAATGTGAAAGGCATTCAAGAATAAGGAAGAGAGAGGAACTCTAGTTTGCCCTGTACTGTTGAGTTTTGGTTTTGGACTGTCCCAGGCATCTTCTGCAATGTCAGACTTTCAGTGCACACTCAAACTCAGTCCTGTAACTGTCCCTGCTGACTGTTGGTGGTGTAACTTGTCTTGGGAAACAGCATTTGTTGCTTGGGTGTTAGTACCTAAAACAGAGGAGAAATAATATCAGTTGTCCTGAATTAAAAGCTTGCTCCTTCCCTCAGATGGAGCAAGGAGCCACATCACCAGTTTGTTTGTTTGGGTTTTGTTTGTTTTTTTTTAAGCAGACCATACCTAGACCTCTAGTGCAGGGAAGAACCCCTTCCTTCTGTATGGCCCATGGGTCTGGGATGTAGACTTTCTCAGAAGGCTGCTAAACAGAAATATAAAAACTAAACCCCAGAGTTACCATGCTTAGGCTGTCATTCTGCAGATAGAGCAGACTTAGATTATGGTGGGGTGGTAAGAAGCATGGGCTGGTCCATTTCCTCCCCTTCCAGAAAGTTTTGTCAAAGAAGCTGAAGTAAGTGCTTGTAGTCCCTTCTTCCTGCACCTCCTGTTATCCTTGACTGGTATTTTTTCAACCTGTCTGAGCCTTTCCCTGTTGTCTCGGGAGTGCAGAGGATGGAAGGGCCTGAGGGCACTGAGCTTCAGCATTTCTGAGCTGGTAGAAACCTCCCTGAGGAGTTCTACTAACACTGCATGTCAGAGCAGCCTCTGAAGTTAAGCTAACTCTCCAGATCCCAGAGTAGAAAGGTTATTTGTAAATTCAGTTACAGTTTATGCACAACTGATGCTCTCTCCTGATGTTTTTTAATCATGTGAGAAATATAGTCTCAAAAACAAAAGGTTAATTTAGCCCCAGAGTAACAAATAATATGTTGGAGCATATGGGAATGTACATTTTACATTTACTTCCAAATGCGTTCTGTAATTTAGCAAAACCAAAATAGTTCTAAGTAAGTAGAATTCTCCGTGGGTGTGAACGCATTTTTTAATTATTATTTCATTCTTTTTTTAATCCAGTTCTTCTCTCAGCTGTGTGATAGTGTTAAAAGCGCATAGCGGAGCTGCAGTGATGGAGCACGCTTGGCAGCCCATAAACATGTTTTGGAAAGCTGTATCGACTTGGCAAACAGGGACTCTAGTTAAATGGTCCAATGCCATGTCCTCTAGGATTGCTTGCAAAGACAGAACTTACTCCCTTCTCCCTTCCCCTCTAGCTGTTATTCCCCCCTGAAAACAAACAAATTAAAGTGAAAAATCCAAGCCGGCTACCTGGGATACTTAAACATCTAATTGAGTAAAATTTTACCAGTCATGTATTTTTAATGCTTATGCAAAGTCAGTGGGAATACTTGTGGTTTATTACTGTGCTTTCTTGTACCACAGTCTAGAAACTGTCAGTTGCTCTGCACCCTGTTAGAGATTCATTCTAACCACTTCTCGAGATGTCACTCAGGTTTATGGTCAAAACTCAACTGTTTGTTTGAAAAGTTTGGAAAAATGTAAATATGATTTTGTGTCAGAGACCGAAGAGCTTCTGGCTGTCCTGAGGTTTTATTTTATACTTTGCTAGAAAAGCTGACACCTGAATTATATAAGAACTTTTACATTTGTGGTGGGAAAGCACTGAATGGTAAAAGTTGCTGTAGATGGCCATTAAAATGGAAACAACATCGTA
Organism: Manacus vitellinus; assembly: GCF_001715985.3. Taxonomy (NCBI): domain Eukaryota; kingdom Metazoa; phylum Chordata; class Aves; order Passeriformes; family Pipridae; genus Manacus; species Manacus vitellinus. The sequence goes on from NW_021940818.1 coordinate 481,975, forward strand.
GCATGGAGCTTTTTCCACAGCTGCAGAAGCCTTCAGGCTCTGGGTACCCTTTGATGAAACAGAAAAAGAGAAAAACTTGAGACCTTTTCTTTATCCCCATCAAAAGCAAAGCTCTCTTTCTCTTTTTTCACATTTCAGCCACCTGACTAATCTGTGTCATTGCTGTATTTTGCTAAATTTACTGTTGTGCACTAAAAATAACATCTTTTTTTCTGCCCTCCTCCTTTATTTCTGTAGTAAAGCTCTGTAAAGAACTTGCCAGCAGATTTAAAGGTTTGTGGGGCTTTTGTTGTTTTTATTTTTTATTGCAGTCCAATACTTCTTGAGTCAGTACCGTGGCAAGTCTGGTTCCTTTGTGTTGTTTTTCTCTCTCACAATGCTCACTTAACCTGTTCTGACATTAATACTCAGTGCTTGCAGCAGTGATAGTCTAGGTGTTTTTAATAGAGGCATGGGTTCTAGCTGTGTGATTTGTCTTCAGAAACTGATCATTTAGACTGTAGAACAAAGGTACCAATAAGGAATTAAAAATTGCCATGCTATAAAAGGAATAACATTTGTATCACCCTGCTTTTTTCAGTCTCCTGAATTCAGCAGGATGAACCTGAGTGTTTTTGTTTTCCTAAAAGTTGTGTGTTGGAGAAACAAGTGAATACCTGGGCTTGTTGTTCTTGCATAGTATGAAAATTTTTAGCCCTCATTTGTGGAGGAAAAAAGTTCCTGTAGATCTCAAAACTTAAAAAATGGAAGGTAATTATACTATACATTTTAAATCTGTTGTCATTCTTTTACTTTTTGTTGCCTGCGTTATCAAGTTGATATTTTTTTGATTGCAAGTAGTTTGTCTGAGTGAGAGCTGTTTTCATTTCTGATGCATTTGTCTTGTCCATCCAAACTCTGTGCAAAGCTAGGAGAGTAACACTTAATATTTGCCATGATGCACATTGTTCTCTTGCCCCTAATAGCTGCCAGTGATATGAAGTTGCAAACTGTAATTTGTCCTGACATAGATGTACTCAACTGAAAATTGTTGCAGTCTGACCTGGTTAATGTAAGTTTAGCTTCTGGGTATTTGAAAAATGTAAGTAATTGACTAGAACCAAATGCAGTTGGATGCTGTTAACCTGTTAATGGTACTGTTAAATATTATTATAAGTGGTATTTTTAAAAGAACTTTATAATGTTTACCAGCAAAATACCGTGTTAATGCTACGAGACTATGCAATTTGGGAGTCCTGCTTGCTGTTAAGAGAATATTTTTTGAATAGTGATTATTTTTTTAATAGTCACAGCTGTGTCAAAAAGTTCCCTTAGCTGCAGCAGTTGTACCCATGCCCCTTACTGGTCAGTAACATTTTTGTTGATGTCAAATGGTAAAGGGAAGAGCCAGAGACTGCTGCAGGGAGTGTGGTCAGGGAGCCTGGTCTGGATTGCTAGTGCTTTCTGCAGTAGCACTCAGGGCCTTGAGCTGTTTTCACTGGTTTGAAAACACCAAGTCTACATTGTTGATATAAGGCAAGGGGAGATTGTGGTTTAATTGTTACATGTTTATTTTATATGAAGGGTTCAAACATTAGTGAAAATAGAAGCGATTTCAAAACATAACAGCAGCACCTGCACTAAGAAATCACACACCCAGCTTAGGGCATTATCCAGGGAGGCCTTCGGAACCTTTGTGTTGTGTATGTATACACGGTGTTTACAGTGTCCATGTACAGAGAAGGGGGGGGGGGGTAGTATCGGTTTGCGTTTTGGCTGGTTTCGTGCCCGAGCTTTCCTGTGCGAGGCCGTGGAAGAAAGCCCCCGCCTGCCGGTGTCGTGGACAGAGGAATCGGGATGTGCCCCGGGGCGCCCCGCTGGGCGCGTGGGGCACGATCGGGATGTGCTGCTGCCCGCTGGGCGGTGGGCACGATCGGGAATGTGCCTCGGGCTGACCCCCGCTGGGGCGGTGGGGGGACGCCTGCCGCGCTCCTGCGGGCGCTGGGCGGCGGGGCGGCTCCATCCGCCGCCCCTTTACGCGCGGCCGCGGTTCATGAAATGAAATCCCCAATCGCCGCGCTAAAAATAGACCGCGGGGCCGGACGTCACGGCTCCCGCCGGCCCCGAGCCAGCGCCGCGGGGCGGGACGAGCCGGGCCGGGCGGGGATCCCGCGCTCGCCGCGGGGCCGGGCGAGCGGAGCAGCGCCCGCGCGATGCCGCCTCCCTGCCGAGCGCGCGCCGGCTCCGGGCGCTGCCCCGCCGCCGTGAGGAGGCAGCGGGAACCGGCGGCGGCGGCGGCTGCCGCCCCGTCCCGACCTCGCGCCAGCCCCGCCGCCTGCACCCCCGCTGCCGGGCATCCCGCCCTCCCGGGTAGGTCCCGCGTCGCCCGGGCGCGATCGTGCTCCGACCCGCCGGTGTCGGGGCCGGGTTGGCCCCCAGTGGCCCCGCGGGGGCGGGTGCCGGCGCCCTGCGCGTCCCGTGTGGTCGCAGGTGCGCTCCCACCTTGTCGGGAGGGACAGGAGGAGGAGGAGGAGTTGGCGTCCTCCCCTCCCCCGAGGACAGAGGGCTGAGTCCTTGATGAAGCGGATCTGTCTGGCTTCCTCTTCAGTGAGGCCACGAGGTGTAAGGCAAAAATAGAGGGGTGCGATGTGTACGGGAAGTAGAAACCTCCTGGCGCTTGGTATTTCTGAGTGTCATTTACTAAAAACTCGAAGGATTTCTTTTCCTCCCTCTTTTTCCCCCTGTCTTTCCCCCTGCCGCGTCTGTGGAGTCTGTTGTGAGTTGCTGTGACAACAGCAGGAGGCTGCTGGGGGGTCTTGCAGCACAGATTATCAGGTGTCTGTGTCGGGACCTGTTTGGGGCCAATAGAAAGGGGTAGAGCCAAACAGTAGTAGACTTTTAATTTGTTTAATCAACCTTTAGTGGCATCCAACATCTAGAGCAAAGAGAAATCGGTCACTAGACATATGGAGGCAGACTAGTCAGAGAGCTCCGAGTTGCCTTGTATTGGTCAAGGCACCACTCAGGCTTCTGAAGGAAGCAATATACTTGTTTAAAAAACGATAATAATAAAAGAAGGCCCTTGAGGCTCTGCATATGGTCACAGCAAGAGCAAGGAAGTGATGCCAGAATAGTCTCAATGACTTTGTTCATCCTCAGTTTGTGTACTATTTCAGGACACACAGCTGACTTGAAGCCAAATGTTCAGCTTGAGCTGTAATAGAAGCTGAGGTGGAAATAAGCTTGCTCAGTGTGCTTAAGGGCAGTTCTTTAGCTACTGGTCTTTCTAGGTAAAAGTAATGCATGTGGGGAGAAACCCACCACTCTTAGGACTACACTGAAGACTTGTCACATGACTGCTCAGTGTAAGTAGCAGTTGAATGGCACAAATCTCAGTACAGGCTGTATTTCAGGACTGGTAATCACACTACATGGAAACAGAATGGCTTAATTTCTTTTCAGTATTTTTCTGATTTCCTCTCCCATTAGGTTATGCTTTTCTTGTCTATGCATGTTGGATTTTTTTTTTCCACGGTATTCTGTGTCTCAGATATACAGAGTATCTGTATGCTATTAACAGAAGAAAAAGGAATTGTGAGTTCCATATTTGTACTAGGGTTCTTTATCTGAGTGACATAATACTTAAGGAGCATAAGATCTGGGACAGACTGAGATACACAGAAGTATTTTTATCCATGAAGAAATAAACATCAATTTTAGCTCTGGGGAGTTTTCTAAAACTCCTGCCCTTTTAAAACTCCAAGCTTCACAAATACTGTAGAGCATTAGGCTGAGAGGAAGAGCTGATCACTTGACCAGTAAATCCCAATGTTTGATTATTTGCTAATACATTTTATTTGCTGGAAAAATGCTTAAGTCCTGCATCCAGATGTTGCCCTGTGCTGAAGGAGATGAATGGACAGAGAAGCCTTGAAGGAGGAGAAGCAAAGGAGCAACAGGTGTTTGATATTCTCCTCCCTTGCTCCCATCTATCCTGCCAGAAGAGTTCACAAACACTGTAAGACAAAGTATGTGCTGGGGGGGGGGGGAAGGAAGGGCTGAGCCGTCCTTGCTGCACACAGCAGACATGTGGAATAGTTTGGAGCAAGACTAGTCAGACTGGTGTGAATGTACCCTTGAATCATTGATGGGGTTTCCATAAAAGAGTTCAAAAGCTTGTGCTGAAGGAGTGGATGGTGCCTGAGCTAGAACTGGTGCAACCTGCAGTGCATGTGGTCACATCCCTTTGGTACCAGGGATAGGTTCATGAAATAAAAGTATGCATTCCCTTTGGTTCCCATCCAACACCATTCTACTTTCTGTTTTCCTCTCCTTTCTGTCTGACATGAGACATAAAATAGCATTTTCTTTCTTCGTTTTAAAGTATATTTTATTTTGCAAATGAGTCTCTGTGTGGCACTAGACAATACAAGTAAACCCCACATCTTCATGTATCTTGCACTATTCAGTTAATGTTGCTGAATTTGCATTTGAGACGTAAATGCAGGACTTGACCTATGATCTGAAAGTAGCATTTATCTGAAGTCTGACATCCTGAAGTGTTTGCTATTCTAGTCAGTGTTTAGGTCTTTGGGGGGCTTTACCTGCTGTCATTGTGAGGTCTCACTCTCCTTGGGTAATTTCCTTGTGATAAGAACTTCTGGGGATGAATAAAATCACATATAATGTCTTTCTAACATCACTGATGAACGAAGAGGAAAATGCATGAGAAATGTCACATTAAGTTCAAGAAATAAGAGCCTGATTCTCTATTTTGTAGAGTAAACAAGTACAGAAAGTGAATTCAACAGCTCTCTGTGCTAGAAGGTCACCAGTGTCTCTGGAATATTTTTCTTTGTTTGTAGCTCTAGCAAAACTTGATAAATATTTTCCTCATAGAAATGCACAAAAGTTGGGAGAATGCCTTATTTGGTGGTGGTTGTTTTTCTTTCTGTACTGTTGGGAACGCTGCTCAGAATAATGTTGTTACCAATCAGCATACAATGTTAACACCTGTCTTTATAAATGGGCGAAATCACCAACAATCTATTCTACAGTATCAAGAGTTTAATACTGTACAAATGTCTTAATTACAAAAGAGTAAAACCAGAGGTTTCATCGACTTTATTACAATGAAGCCTAGTAGTGTTGAATCAGGCTTTTCCAGTGACCCTTCTTCTGTAAAGCTCAAGTTTTTTATATTATCCCAGATACTCTTGGGCATTGCAGTCAGTAAGGATTCAACTGCAGCCTGGCCCCAGTTATGTTGATCTGAATACTAAAGCAGGAGCCAGAGCATCTGATGTTTTATCTACATTAGTGGATCATGTGATGCAGTTGCAGGGGACCTGGGCATAAAAAAATTGGTGCTGAGGACCCAGTGTCCACACTGCACACAGTTCAGGGACAAAGGGTGTTACTTCAGATGGCCTTTAGTGTGGTCCTGTGGACTGGACATTTACACATTAGTGGTGGGTGGCACACCTTTCACTTCAGATTCACCTGAAAGGAATTCAGTTTGTGCAGTCTGTGGCTGCACCTGATTTGAACCAAAGCATGGAGCATTTGTTTCAAAAATGTATTCTTGAGCTGAATTAAAATGCTATTAGCAGTGCACCCTTATTCTGCTCCTGCAGTATCATCTTTTCTTGCAGAGGGAGGACTAATCTAAGGACTCTGCACAATGGCATTGTATGGGTGGCTGCTTTATAAAGTGCCAGCTGTTTGGTGATGGTTATCACCATCAGTGGGTATTGTTTGTTCTTCAGGTACGTGGTTCTCTAATGTCAGCCTTTTAAACAAGGCCAAATCTTGGTCACTCAGTCCCTTGTGTCTGCTGGGATTATCACTGTTAAATGGAAAGAGTAGTCAGTTGTAGCTGGGTGTATCTGAAATCCTCACAAAATGCATCTGCAAAGCCAAAGTGTGAGCCTTAAATCAGTTATGTACCAGCTGTGGGATATTTCCCTCTTTCCAGGAGTGGGCCCAGTATGGTCACCCTTTTCCACATCTGTGCACATTGAGAGAAGAAGCAAAAGGAGGTACAAGGGACTGTCTCGAGTCGTGGCTTGTTCTTGAGGTAGACTCTGAAAAATTGGTGAAAGGAAGAGTGACAGCACTGCAGGCTCTCCCACCACGTAGAAAACACTCATCCCAGATTCTCACACACAAGGTTCTTAAATATCCTTCACCTGCTATATGGATTAATTTCTTGGGAGATGATCTCATGACGAAGGATATCCCAAGATATGTCACAGGTCAAAATAATATGTAAGCTGCTCCATGTAATCACCTTGCTGATTTCTGCCCTTCAGATCTTCAGAACTTGTCAGAAAATTGACATAGTTCAAGTCTAATGCTGAACTCTGTATTTGGATCTCTGTTTGGTCTGATAATCTAGGTGTGTGTAACACAAAAACAGGTCCTTGTGGGCTGCATGTTTTTCAAGAAGGCTCAAGAGAATCTGGTATTGTACCTAAAGCTGAATGTTTTCATGCTTGGCTATTGAGCTTCAGGGCAGTCTGTTTTATACATTGTAATGGGGGAAGAATTTGTGTTCTGCTAGTATCTCTGATTTTTGTTCATCTAAGGAAGTGCTTATTCCTGCTGATCAGAAGTTGTTCTTTTGATCACAGAGGTAGATCAGGCTTGATGAAGGGTCCTAATAACTAACCATTAGAGACAAACAGATCTGGACTCACCCATGCAAAGAGCAGAATGACAGGCTTCTGATACTACAAACCAGGAATTCCCTGTCTCTACAGTTTCTACAAAAGTTGTGGTGATGATTTGACTGAGAAGTTTTCCAGGTAAACTTAGAGACATCTATTCTGTCTTCAACTTTACATCTTCATCAGGGGCTGTTCTGTTCATTTCTATGTGAGACCATGGTCAGTTTTTTTTCTCCCTTTAAAACTTGAGGGATAGAGTGGGGACTGTGGCAGCTGAATGAAGGCTTCTGAGAACTTACTCTACCAGCACGTGATACAAAGTAAGAAGTCGCAGCCAGGAATAAATCTGGTGCTCGTTGACCAAAAATTGACACAAAAGAAGCTGGTTCAGGTAAGCCAAGTGGGGTCTCTCTTGATGGCAAGCTCAGTACTTACCTTCTCCGGCTGTATCAAATTTTAGCAGCATTCTGTGGGATTTATATCTTTGTTGATACTGGCCCTAAGCTATTCTATAACAGGTGAAAAAGGGTAGAACCAGGTTCTGCCCTTTTGTAAGATATTGACCTGCATTCTCCTTTTGTGAGCAGCAACAGCCAGGGTTATCTCATTTATCACCTCATGCAGTGAAAAAAAAAAATCCTGTCAGCTACCCCTCTCCTTCTACCCATGGTAGATCCAAGGATCTTGCATTGTGGATCAGGTCAACTTTGGAATATAAGGGCTTTTCTCCATTCCCAGTCATTGGCTGTATCTGTTTTGTTTGGTCAATGGACCAGGTGTAGAGCAAGTAGGTGATAAATTCCAGATTTAGTCTTGAATTTCTTTCTCCTGTCAGTCTCTTCCTTTTCAGTCTTTCCATGGGCTTTAACTAATGGCTGTAGGGTGGTGCTGCTTCATCCTGGACAAGAATCCAGCCTGATGTGCATCATGCCCACCTTTGTCCCCTGGTGACCTCGTGATCTGATCCCACCTTGAATCTTATTATGCTTTGTCACCTGCTGGTTCTTTGATGCTGACCAGGAATAGTTTTTCTTTTTAAACCAGTCTCCCCATCTGCCCTCCTCTGATTTAATAAAACACTAATACTAATGTATACCCTTGTAAAAAATGTTTTGTGATGGTCTTTCAGCAGCTGGTGTAGCTTATCTGTTACTTGATACCGTGCTGTGATTTATTTCACAAATATACTTGGTGGAGCCCTAAATTCAGTGATTAAATTGAACCAAACCACAAAACAGCCTTTTGGCCCTTAACCTTTCCCCAGATCAGAGCTGTGTGTGAATTCTGTACTCTTGCACAAGTGACCACTAAGTCCCCCTGCTTTGTCCCCTGGTATAGATGTGTTAATCCATTAAGATTCTGAAACAACACATGGCAGGTTATATATTGAGAACAAACATTTCACACACTCTTTCTGGCTCTTGTGGTTTTTGGTCCTTGCCAAGGTGCTGGTGCCTTGGGACTCTGCAGTGTAAGGTAGTGATTTCAGTGCCTGAAGACCTTGGCATTTTGCATCTCCTTTTCCAGTCTCCATGGTTGCAAGCAGTAATTTTGCAACTTGGGGATGGAGGTAAGGGTGTTGCATAGACTCATAAATTTTTTTTGTATTCTTTTTGACGTGTTATTTCCTAATGGCTCTCTGAAGGAGTCACTCCAAAACTATACTAAAAAATACATCTCTGGAATAGATTGAAATATGGAGTAGCTACAAATGCTCTTTCATATAGTTTCAGGGAGTGTGGGTTTTGGGGGTAAATGTTGATGATCTTGTTAGCTTCCTGGTGGCCTGAGTTTTTCAAATAGTTCCCACTCCCAGCATTCATATTAAGTCACGTTGGATTTTGGTGTCTCTTTCCATTAGATTTCTCTAATAAACTTGTGACATTGTAATTGTAGTTGGCAACCCATGTGTTTAAAGGAGTTCCTGGTTTGCATGTTTAGTCAGATTACTTGAGACAGGTTGATTTTTTTTTTCCCATGGAATAACTTACAGGAAAACTCTACTGAGCAGGAAGGGTTCTTACATGCTGTCATTCTGAACTGTCATCTGAAGAGTTTGCTCTTAACTCAAGAACTAGGTAAAATGCATTCTTGTTTTCATGCTAAGGGGTGCTATCTCAGTCTTATGGGGCATATTTAAGTACATAGCTAAGAAGTAAATGGCTGCAGGATCACCCCATAATTACTGATTAATCACTCTTAGTGTTTTGTTTGTGGTGTTTTGCTGAAGGGAAAAAGGACGATAATTAGCTACTGCTCTTTGAAAAAAAAAAATCTTGATTATGTTTTGTATATGCTAAGTGATGATTTAAAATATCTGGACATTTCAAAATGGATCCATAGGGGTGGATTCATGATCCTGCACAGGCAACTCGCTATTGGTTTTGGATCTTCATCATCTTTCTTTCTAGCAGAGAAAAATGCAATTATAGCTTTAAATATAATAAACTGCATTTGTAAAACAAGACAAGTTCATGGGTAGGATCTGGTTATCTGCTGTGTACTAGTACACCTACTTTAATACAAAGAGTGAGACAGTGTGTGTCTGTGTTTAATTTTGTGTACCAGGGGACTAGACAATGAAGTGATGTGCTTCATCTACAGATCTTTTGGAAAATTTCTGTGGAAAGGCAGTGTTTCATTATTGAGGCTGACTAGCCTGCATGCTATGGCAACCACAACTGTTTTTTAGTGATAATAATAACAACTCATTTAGCACTGAGGAAAAACTAAACAAAAAACCAAGCACCCTACAGCAATTTGAAGTGAAGCAAAATAGAAAGAAACCAGCAACTGTAACCATCTGCAAGCCATGGTTCAAAACACTAACCTTCTACTTCTTTGGAAATAAATCAGCTTTGTTTGGAATATTTCTTAGGTGCTAATCAAGTGAAATTAATAGAATGACTTTATGTTAGATCTTGAGTCTACTCACATCTCCTTATTTTTGGCTGTCTTTGTCTTCCCTTCATCTGCAAACAGTCACAGGTGAGAATGTAAAAATGGAAACATCCTAAGAGATTTTGAGATCCTGTGTTATTCTTACGGGTATCTTTTTTCATTTCCATCCATCTGCTCATTTTTCTTTAGAACTGGATTAAGGAGCTGAATCTTGCCCTGCTTTCTTTTGGGAACAGCCATTTCTGATCAGACCTTTACCTCAGTACATTTCCTGCTGCCCCTCATTTGATGGCACTTCTGTCTTTCTCTGGGCTTTTTGGTAGTGCCCTCTCTGAGACTGGTCATGCTTTCGGTAACTTTCCTCTGAGCTTTACCCTACTTTGTTTTGTTGGTAAACTAAACTATTGCAGGTTGTGTGTTGGTTTTAGCAAGTTTTGTAGTGGTGTTGGAATGTTATGCCCTTTTTTTTTTAATCTTTATATATGCTGGTTTGTTCTTGTCTAACCAGTTCAGTTTCTGTTCCAGTTTGCCTTCCCAGATTTTACCAGACTTTCAGAGCTCAAATCCAGTTGTTTCATTGTTGTTGATTTTTTATTTAAGTTTTGTAAATACATGTTTAGCATTTTAAATCAGTGTGATTATATAACAGGTTTTAGCACAAGCTTAACCCAGGGGCTACCTTAAAAAAACTGTGGCTGTATTTTTTAGATCTTGCACATATTCCTGGCTTTGATCATTCCAGTAGCCAGAAGGTTTCTGGCTACATTTGTAAGCATTTAATCAACTTGTTTTGCTAATTGTTTATACTGTAATTTGTTGTTAGCATCTGGTTTTATTTGAGTTGTCTAGATATTTGTCCAGGCTTCTGTCTGTCAGTCTCTTCAGGAGCTATTTCTGCTTTAATCTCTTCCTGAAAACTAGTAAACAACATTAAAATGATCCGCATTTTTAATACATAGTTACACTATATATACTGGAGTGGATTTAAGAACTTTCCTTACCATACCCACAAAGCCCTAGTTTTGTTTTTATTCCCAGTTTATTTTAATCTCTGTCCTGTGCAGTATGGTCATGCTAAAAATATCTTCATTAAATTGCCATTGATCTACAGCAGTGCATTTGGGCATGCTGTGTCTGAGCCCTGTAATAACTTTGCTTTAATTAAGTTAATAAGTATATCGGAAAATTTAAAAAATCAATAATTTCTAAATTTTTTCATGTGTTCCTTTTCTAGGACTCTCAGATAGCTGCATTGATTTAACTAGTTACTTTTATTTAGCTTTGCTTGTTAATTTTAAACTGGCCTCGTTATCCTCTTGGAAATTTTTTTAAAGATTCCAGACTTTGTACTTAATACATATTTTGTGACTGACTGAAGCACATATTTGCAGAACTACCATTGAAGAACTTTTAAAGAATTTTTGAATAAAATTGTTATATTAAAAAACCTCAACTAATTTGTGTAACAGCATTTTAATGGAATATTGGGTTGGAAGAAAAATTGATTTGGCATCTCTGCTTGTTAGTTTAAAACCAACAGACACACTGGCTAGCCACGCTCCTTCATTTTGTTTTCTAGCCTTGTAAACATTTCCACATTCCATCTGTGATGTCTAGTCCATGCATGAATAAAATATGAAGTAATTTAATACCACATAATATGTCAAGAGGTTGCTGTTTATTCTCAGACTTGAAATGAAACTTTTTAAGATCCCATGCTGAGAGCTCTTGGGTTTTTGCTACTCATTCAGGGCCCTGCCTAAGAGGCAGAATGTCTCATTCTCTGTAACGTGGAAGAAACCATCTTGGTTTTGTCCTGTTATTTATATAATGACTGTATTCTTCATGAGGGTGCTGAGGAGGCAAGAAGAGTTAGCTCTCAGTTCTCTTCTCCTGTTTGGAATCACAGAGATGGTGCAGAGCGCACAGACCATCCCAGCTATCATCCTCATGGGAGCCTGCATCCCAGAAGCAGCTGTGGTTGGATCACAGACAGGCAACTGGAAGTCTCTGTCGTGCTTTATCCCAAGACTGGTAACCTTTCAGGATGCAGGTTACTACTCAGATGAAGGGATAAAGGCAGTATCTCAGCAGCTTTGTGTCCCTATCAGTTCAAACCCCTGTGCCGACCCAGCAGGTTGGGATCACAAGGCCATTGGGGTTTACATACTCTGTATGTGTGTTTGAAACCCTGTTATTTGCTCTACATTTGGCAGATTGCAAAGTTCTAGTTGTGCAACCATGTACTTGTGCCAGGATGAAAAGTTTCTGGGCTTGTGTTTCAGTCTAGTGAAGGATAACTCTAAAATGATTCTTATGTGCCAGTCTGTGCTGTAGCATGTCCAGGAGCATTCAGTATCTGTGACAACATGTCAGTGGCATAAACTCACCCTAGCACCTTGCTGTCTGTGTCATCCCTAGCTCCTCCATCCACATGTAAATAAAGATTACAACTGTACCTTAGCCATTATAGCTGTTAACATGTGGCCCATACTCAACATTTTATCTAAATAGGTAACATCTGATTCTAACTCTGACTTTTGTTTTCTTGGTTAAATAATGAAAGAATACAGTTAAAATTACTGTTTGACTAGCTGTTACTAAACTTGCTTTTTCTTAAATCAGAACTTAGCGCTTCTGACAGTGAAAAATGGATACCGAAACAGCTTGTATCTGTTATTTTAAACAGCCTGACAGTTAATATATATTCTATATTAATGTGTGAATGAGATGTGAATATTAAAAAAGATATTAAAACAAATAATTTGTTTTCTTTATCTGTAGTGCTTTCTTCTCAGGAAAAGGGACACCATCATTCCAGATAATGACCTGTGTTTTGTCAATTAAATTGCTGTATGTTTTCTTGCTGAAATAATTATTAGGCAAGCCTTCATGAACATGTTTGTGACTTGCATTTTCCCTTTTCTCCTTCCTTGATTACAATTCCCTGGGAGAGACCAGATTGCTCAGCAGACTACCAGACATTAGAAAACCAAATTCAGATATATCAAACTATGATCCCACATATGAAAATGACAGACTGTAGTAAACATGTGTGAGTTGGTTTTAGTTTTTGAAATACCCATTTTTTCCAGCTTGCATTTATATCCAGGCATATGTTCAATATGTTGCCATAGAATATTTAAGTAAATAGTTTCAATAATAACTTTCCATGAGGATAGTATCTTCAAAAAACTTCTTCTCTTCACTTTCCATTGTCATGTCAAAAAGAATTTTTAGGTATGTGTGTATATTTGCAAGCTCCTGCTTGGCTCTTTGGTTTCATTTTAGTCCATGAACTGTGCGAACTTCTGCTTGGAAAATTAGGAGTGTGGGATGCATACAGGATATAATGGGAATTGTGGTTTGTAGAGAACAGTCTCTGGAGTCACCTTACAAGTCAGTTTTATTGTGTGCTAAAGCCATCTGTGTGACCTGCTGTTACCAATATTGTTTGGACAGCCCTAAATCAAGTCCTGAATGGGTAGGATTGCGGAAGACAGGTTTTTACTGGTATCCTTCACATTAAACCAACTAATGTCCAGCCTTTTTTTTTTCTTCTTGGCATAAAAAGTATTAGCAAGAGGTAAGTTTGTGCTAGCTGTCCTTGTTTCACCAAGATCTATCTTCTGCAAACAGGCTCGTGTTTACAGAAACCAAAGTGAAAATAGCATGTGAACAGCAAAAACCAACCGCGGTCAAAATAGTTGTGCATTTGCATAACTGGGCGGCATTTAAAGGGCTGGCCAGCTCACTTGGGTACAGTTTACTACAAGCTTTTCCTTAAGAGGTTGTCCTCTTCAGACACCTCTCAAAAGTGGAAGTAAAAGGCTCTGATTCTGAATAGCGTTGTTTTCACACAGTAGTAGAAAACAAGTTTAACCATCTTGTTACAGTTTTTGATAAATGGACATTGACATGGACTACGAAAGACCCAACGTTGAAACTATCAAGTGTGTGGTGGTTGGAGATAATGCAGTGGGAAAGACTCGTCTGATCTGTGCAAGAGCCTGCAACACAACCTTGACTCAGTATCAGCTGCTGGCAACTCACGTCCCAACTGTCTGGGCCATCGATCAGTACCGTGTCTGCCAAGAGGTAAGGACTGCAGGTGTACACAGTGTGGAGCACGTGCTGTGAGCTGGGACTATTATTTATTGGCAAACCTTGCTCTGTCAGGATGCAGCAACGAGCTCACAAGTATTTTATGAGTGATCTCTGCTGCAGCCGTGGTCTGATACACCTCTAATTCTAAAGGAAATTTTTTATCAAACCTATTTTTAGGAAGGTGCATATTCTGCCTGTTTTGTGAAACACTACGTTTGGTGAAAACTATGTGGGATAGACTCTTGACCGAATATGCTTTGGGCCTTCTTGTGGGGCTAATTAGAAATGTGCTTGTTTGATGGAGGGAAAGAGAACGTTATGTGTGCTCTGTTCTAGGTCCTCGAACGCTCAAGAGATGTTGTGGATGAAGTGAGTGTTTCTCTCAGGCTGTGGGATACATTTGGGGACCACCACAAAGACAGGCGCTTTGCTTACGGAAGGTAAATTGATCTGAGCAAAATTTTAAGTAGTACTTGCCGTAAAATTTTAGGGCAGAAATAAATTGCAAATCTGACTTTTGAAAAGGAAGGACTTAAAAACAATCATGGGTATTCATGTTCCTGCCCACTGCAAAGAGGATTATCCTCTGCAAGGATTAAAAAGATATAAATATTTGAAAAGCAGCATAGTTTTACTACGCTACGTTTCCTTGAACAACCTGCTAAGCTCTGTCAACAACTGTTGTCCTATTTTGAATTTTAAAGAACATTCCCTAAAATAAGGTAGTAGTTTTACAAAACTGAACATCAGCGTTCCCTACCTGTATAAGCAGTGCATGATATAATTGCATAACAAACAACTAACAAGGAGCGATGTTGGGAAATATCACTCTTACACAATGAGATATTCATTTTATTAAAATCTGTGATGTTGAATGAGCAGATAACCTCTTGAGAGTAGAGCCAATTTCAGGAAAGGTGAGGCTCTTCCATATTTTCTTAATTAAAGCTGAGGAAAAGAAAGATATTTATAGAAGAAAAATCAAGTGTCTGTTGGTGAATGGATTAACCCTGGAAATTCTAAAAAAAAAAAATAAAATAGAAAACTAATGAAATCTAGATTTTCCCAGCATAATTTATATATCTATAATTTTCATATATATAAATTATATAGTTTATATATAATTTTTGTGTGTGTGTGTGTGTGTGTATATATATATATATAATGTGTATAAGTTCAGCATAGTTTCAACAAGGAACATAGCCAGTGATAGTCTTTCTGGTTTGTTTAATTAGATCTGGCCTTGTGGCAGTGCAGGCAGCAGAACAGCCATATTAGGCAAACACTGAGCCAAAGATGGGTTTTGGACATTTATTTTCATAACTGACATTTGGGTGAGGTCTCAGTCCTCACACATTCTTTCACCTTGTTGAGCTTTTTCATAACCTTTTCATATCTGCTTCAGTCACTGCAGATGATCAGACTTTCGCAGACAGATACTTACTTTTTTTTCCAGCTGGGAATGCCCTTTGTGGAGTGTCAGTCCCAGCTTTGTGTTCCATGTTGCCAAAATGTACTGTCTTGCTGTTTTTCTTCTCTCTCTGCTACCTGATGGCACAAGTGACTTTGAAGGAGGATGCTCTTTTCTATTCTTTATGCTCCAGAGGGTTCTGTAGGTTGAATTCACCCATTAAATTTTCACACTGTAGAACTCTGTATGATGGTTTGTGCAAACCCTCCTTTGTGTACAAGCACTGTGGTAGTTGATTTTTCACCTGGAATTTTCTGTGAGGAGCTAAAGTAGCAACACATGTGCGCTACACACCCTGTAGTATTTGTAAATCAGCTTTGTGAGAGAAGTTACTTTACTGACTTTAAGGTAATATTGACCTTATATTTAGTGCTACTTGAGAATGTGAATAGATACTGTTTTACCTTTTGGCAGCGGTATGGAGCCTGCATTGATAAATTTGGGTGTAACTTATTGTTTCCACTAACTGTTCCACTTTGATGTGGCCTCCCCATATTCTGCAACAGATACTGTGTCACTGAGAAGATTATTAGAGATTAGGAGAGCAGAATCAGGCATGTTCTGAACTCAGATCCCACGTTTACTGACCGGAAGGGAGAGGGAGGAAACAACATGCTTAGAGTCTAATCCTGCAAACGCCAAGGAGGACGTGAATAACTTGAGATCTCGTGGATTAAGCATATAAACACAGAGATTCATTTGTGATGTTAGCAGAACTGAACTTGTGAAGAATGAGGTTTTCTATACCCTAATTAATTTATAAGGCTGTTCTGGAAACCTGCTATCCCATTAGTGGTTTTTCTGCAAGTCTGTTAATGCAGAAAGGGATTGGAAACTCTAAAGAAACTACTTTACAGATAGAATTTCAGTTGTAAAATTTTGTGATCGTAAGCACTGATAGGTACTTTGTTTTGAAATGTATTAATGCTGCATTTTAAACAAACTGTTTAGTATTTTATCTGGTTTAGCATTTTAAAAAGAGTTTATCAATGTTGAATGTTCACATTTATAGGAATTTATTTTAAATCATCTCTGGACATTGAACTACAGTCTAGTCAGCTGTGTCAAATCTTGCACTACAGTGAAAGGTGCATTTTATGCCAAACTGCTCAAAATTACACCTACAAGGGCCCCATGTTTTGTTGTCTGAAGGATCATACAATAATATTATCCTTTGGTTCCATTCAAAAAATTTTATGCCTATGCCTCTTATGCATGGGAAGGTTTATTTCAGCAAACATTTAAGCAAGACCTCTAATTGCCCTAAATGTGGTGTAACAAGAACCAGCAGGTCATTAATTCACCTGCTACTCACTGGAAAAGTTTGCTTCATACAGCTTTAGAAAGTGTTACATAAATAGATTATGCTATAGATGACAGGTGAACAGTTAATAGGACTTGGAGCAAAGATAAATCCTTCTTAACTCTTTATTTTTCACAGATAGAAACATGAAAGGAGAATGACAAAAGGAATCTGTTTTCCACTATTTTTCTGTGACAGAGAGAAACATTTACATTCCACTGAGGATGGAATAGTTAATGTTTCTACTGCCATCCTTTAAAATGGCAGTGTGGAGAGTGAGATCAGCTTGCATTCTGCTGTGTGGTGTTTAGTTTAATAATGACAGTCCTCCGGGAGCTTTGGGAAACAGTTCCTGACAGCTTAAGGGAGTGAGGGGGATGTGGCTGGAGAGACTTGGGGAAATATTTGCTGCAGTTTTACAGCATGACATTTCCCCCCCCCCTTAAACTAAAGTGTGTGCTTTAGTTTTGGAAGTATCCTGTTCACTTCAGCTTAGGCAATATGTGAAGCCAAACAGTCATTTATTGACATTCTCCCATAAGGTTTTATTTGGTGCAAAATCACTCCAAAACCTTGTAAAATGACAATGTCTTTGTTATGATTAATGTATTGATTTCCAGCTCCCAGTCACCTCTTTGTTTATTAACAATCTCATCTCAGTGCTATGTAATTGTATTCTCTAAGCCTGCAGATAAGGTGTGAACTTCATTTGAGGCCCAAGTTGTTATTCTGTAGCAGTTTCTCTGGGAGGCATGTGTAAAGACAAGAAAACATCTTAATTTACATTTCAACTTGTCAGGATTCACTGTCCTTCATCCTCCTGTCCAATCTGGTTTTGAATGAAAGTGTCAACATATCACGTTCAAAATAATTCTAAAAGCTGGCTCACACCCTTTTTTTATTTTTTTTTCCATCCTTTTGTTTTGTTTTTTTTTCAGGTAAACATATTTGGCTAATTTGATAAATAGCCTCTGTATCCTGGGGGTTTTTTCCATGCAGCTCTAGTATGTGTAAACACGAGCACAAATCTACAAAGAGTTAATTCAGTCTCAATCAAATATTTATTCTCAATACCACGGATGGGATTCATCAGCTAATTCAGCCAGGATGTTTTATTTACTTGCAACTTAAATATGAGCTGTAGACCAAACAAAATCTGTTCATACAGCATGGACAGAAAACAGCTTTTTCCTCATGACTTACAAATATGAATGAGTCTTGCTGTAAGACTGCTGACAGAGCCTCTTAAAATATGTTTAGAGTATTTCCTCTGTTGTGAATGGATTTCATAAGCCTTGTGGATGTTGTATGTACACAGAGGAACTCAGGCATCCGACTTCTTCTGTGTGATTACAATTCCCTTAACCGGTTACTTCAATGTAATTGAATCCCTAAAAATACACCTTCAAATTCTGCTGAAAATAGTCCATCAGAACAGGGGTTTTATCACTGATGTTTGAAGATTTCCACCAGTCTCTTTAGGGTTGTTTTTGTTTTCTGTTTCTTTTTCTTAAAGGACAATGATGATGATATTTCTATTTAAAAAAAACCCAAAGCCAACAAAACAAAATAAAAAAGAAACAGGTAGCTTTGATGTAAAGTGGTATTTGTATTCAGCAAGTTCAGTGAGATTAGGGCAAGGTGGGGGACTTCACAGAGTTACTGGGTTTGCCTTTAATTAGATCAATGACCTCTGTCACACAGCACCTGTCCCTAAGCTGAGACTGGGCCAGCAGCTCCGTTTCTTGGACCAGGGAAGGTCTGAGGTTTCGAAAGTACTTTGTGAATGAAAGGCCACACTTTCCCCTGCAGTCTTGCTGTCCTTGTTTTTGTGTTATAATTCTCCACCTCACACATGCCCCACAAGCTATGTCATGGATTGGAAGGGAGATGTGTCTCTACAGCAGCAGGACTTAACAGACACAGAACAGTCTTTTTGCTTTGTTAGCAAAGGGTCAGCTGATGGGAATCCAGGTTATTTTCAGATGTCTTTCACTTTAGCTGCTTCCTTTTGCTATTTTGCTGCCACAAAAAAACTGATATGCAGTATCTTCAAATCATTTTGAACTACCAAAATTTGTGAGCCTCCCCATCTATTTTTACGGTGGTTTATAAGCTACTCAGATTCTTCATCAAGTCATCCTGAAGATCTGCTGGAAAAAAGCATTTTTTGTTATGATTTTTTTTCGAGTATGACTTAAGCCCAAGAAAGACTAGAATAAGCAGAGAGGCTCACAGAAACAGCTTTCTCAAGTAACTTTATTCTGATATGGTGTGTGTGTATGCACTAGTATTTTCTTCTTTTGTTATCTACATTAACATCTGAGGCTTTTTCACTCAATTAATGGGATAGTATATGCTTTATATAGTTAAACCAGTGAAATTAATGCAGATCTACCTTTCTTCACTGCATCCCACCACGGTTCCATACTGTGAGTAGAAAGAGATTGTTATGGAATTTCTGTTACGAACCCTTTGTTCTTTAAAAAGGTATGTGCCAAATGACTGTTGGTGGGGCCTGAGGCTCCACTTGATGTATTTGTAGTCTCTCTGGAGGAGGACACCTCTAATGCTTTAAGCCTTCCTTGACTGGAGTGAAAAAGTGTCAATTTTTATTTGCAGTATTGCATCACTTCCCATTTTGCCTTGCTTTCCTAACTCAGGGGCTGGGTGAAAAGAAGGCGTTTGGGCTCTATCCTAAAAGGTTACAAGGCAACATTAAAATCTTTTGGAAATGATAAACCCGAGAAGTGACTTTCTGCCAAAATCTTGATCTTAGTGAATTATTTCTTTGTGAATAGGTGCTAGGTGGATTTCTTGTGCTGTTTTCTACTCCAGGGGTCTCGGGATCTCAGTCTGGGTTTCCTCATACATATGTCAGACTATGGAAAATGCTCTGCACAACCAGTCATGACTGTTTTAAACTGAGTTCTTCTCAATAACTTTGTGCCATCAACTTGCCAGATGGAATTTCTTGATAGTTTAATTTAAATTAAAAAAGAGAAGGAAGCTGGTTTTGGTGATAGCCCAAAAAAAGCAAAATATATGAAAGTCCATCTTTTCTCCACAGAGAAAATAGGCATCTAGCATCTCTTAATGTTCAGTTTCCATGTCTTGTGTGACCTCAGAAGTCACTCTTATACTGGATGCAAACCAAACCTTATCATTATTTCTTCCTATCTGCATTTTTACCTCCCTTTCTCCCTATACACATTCTTCAGCAGGACTTACAAGAAATTGTGCTTTTAATGAAATTTGAGACCTGGCTTTGGATCTTCCTCCTCCTTCTTTATTTTTTTTTTCTATTTCATCCTTACATCACTCTGCTACCTTGAAATAATGTTTTTCTTCTAAATATGCTGCTTCAAATGATGTTTTCACTAAATCTCTTCTTACTGCTTTTGAATTCAGTGTGTTTTTCTCGTTGATCATTTTTTCCCAGATTTTTTTAGGGGATAAGACCAGGAGTAAAGAAATGGTTCTTTTCTTCTTTTGTTTATACTTTTGCAGTATCTTTGGTGAAAATTAGGTGGTTCTCTGTGGAAAGATAACATGTAGTTCTCATCTGTAAGTGGCCTCCTTACAATAACCAAAAAAAGGTCAGAATGCCCACCTTCCCTTGTGTGTCTGGTTTCTTCATTGTTTTATGAATTTATTTCTCATTATTTTGTTTTCTGACTGTTGTCTGGAGACAGCAGCTGATATATCTTAGAAAAACATTTTTAGCTATATTCTTCTCAGTCCCTTTGTATAATATTGTGAGCTTTGGTGTTTGCCCTGAGTTGATCAGACATGTTCCAGCCAGCCCTGTGTCCTCTCTTGCTCCAACCTTTTCTTTCATCCTTCTCCATTGATCTCAAGCTTTATGTCTTACTTTTAAAAACCCCAGTTTTGCACAGGATACACAGAATATTTCAGTATTTCAGCCTCTGTTAACTATGTCTAGATTTGTATTTATCGTAGAATTTTGATTCCTCTATCAGAAATGCAGTAATCGAGATCTCTGCTCCAGGAAAGGGAAAAAGGGATGTATTGGTATGTTATGGTGAACATATATATACCTGATTCCAAAGACAGTTTTCCTGAGTCTACTGGAAAAATTTGGCCTGGAATCATGCTGGGGTATCTTGCAGGCAGACAGTTTCAACTGCAAAGTTCTATATGGCACCAAGATGGAATTTTTCATATGTAAATACTGAACCAGAATTATGTGTGAATTTACTTCTTATAGTCAACACTAAAAGAAACCAAATTCCAAGGCTGTGCAAGCAGACCTTAAATTACTTTTTTTTTTCCTTTTGTTGCATAGTTCCACACAACTTTGCTATTCTTTTTATCATTATTGCTGATCAGGCATTTGTACCATAGGAGTAGCTCTTACGAGCTTCTGCAGTGGAAAATGAGGTATTTTAATCATCCTTTGTGATATCAAAACATTTTTTGTTATTTTCTGTAAATGCACCAGTGTTTTCCCATGAGTACTTTAAAGAACACAGAAGAGATTTTAAAATGCTTAACATTTAAGAATGTTATGTTGTTTGTAAGGAATGTATGGGAAAACTGCTTCCACTTTTGAAGCACGGTCTTGAAATATGCAATTTTCTTGAAGGTAGCTTTTTCTTCTTTTAATTGTTGTTGTTTCCTACTGAAAATGACATTACAAAAATTGTAGCAATAGACCTGCATGCGACTCACCACAACGTCTGGATGTATTTCAGGGCATTTTGACACATTACACCAGTGCTTAAGAAGCTTCACTGCTGTCGGTAAAGTATAGAACTAATTGATTCTCCTGCTCACATCCAGGGCACTGCATGGTCTTGCCCTGCCTTACCTGGATATCTTCAGTTCTTCATCTGCCAGGCACCCCCTGCATTTTAGTTTTTGTAGCCTCTCATATGAGTGTGTGCACATAAGTCCTGTGTCCTCGGGTCATTTTGTTATGCTCACCAGTCACTTAATGAGTTTCTTCTCATTTCATGTGATGGCTGCAACTGCATTTACTAAAAACTGAGTCCACTTAAAACATTATCAGCCTTGCTTATCTGCACAGTTTTGTTTTCAGGTCAGTGAGATGCCTGCATGAAAAGTGTTATGTAACTGAGTTAATCTCTGTCTTCAAAATGTATCTGGACTGACATGGAGATGTAGCAGGGTTTTGTTCAGCCACAAATGAGATTCTCAAATTAATTCTTAGATGGCCTTCTGCTGCCTGAACCTGCTGAGTTTGAGAACTTGGGAGCTGGTACTTGCACTCAAGCTGCTGCCCTACCCAGTCTTTCAGGTGGTTGAAGGACTATGCAGCTAGAGAGCAGAGATGGCTCTTGTCAAATTCTGGTCTCAAGTTGAATAAGTTCAGCTGACCTCTGAGAAATCCTGGGAAAATTATGAGAAGTGTGTAGGGGAAAAAAATAAGGGCAGAAGGAGTAAAATCAAAACTACTTTTTATTGATAAAGAAATGTCTAAGGGTTAGCTGTTCTGGTAAAGTCAAGAGAGTCTAACAATTTGGATGAACCTCTACCAAACTGTTTACTCTATAAAATTCTAATAGACTTCCTTACTTCAACCTTGCTTCTCAGAGAAAACTCATATCTAAAAATAGGGAAAAATAAAGCCTATAATAGGAAAAAACCTCTGGGTTGTTTTTTTCCTGCCCCCCCCCCCAAGTCTTTTCTTAATGTTTGATTTGATTAAATATGTGCAACAGACTTCTTGTCAACCAAACTATAATTTGTCTATCCTTAAACTGATTCTGTCAGATTTGACTCTTATTAAGCTCTCTAAAACAAGATATTTACTTTTGACTTGTCCTGTAGAAAGATGAAAATGTAGCATAGCAATACATTTCAGTCTTCCTCCTTTTCCTCCTTCTCACTCCCTGCCTTGGTTTTCAGATCACACACATCTCTTCTTCACATTCTGCATTCCTCACAGCTTTATTTCTTCCCCTTTCCAAACCCAACAGTATTATTCCATGGCTGTATGGCAAATGATATCCCTTACACATGACCAGCAATTCTTGCATGCAGCAGTTTTCCCCAGTAACTCATAAACTACAAACTAAAGGGAGCAACTTCTACCCAGGTAGTGCAGAGTGTACATTTCAGAAGGCAGCCTTTCCCTTTAATGAGATATAAACCCATGTTAGTGTATCTCAGCCAGTTCATAACTCCAGATCCAGACTATAAAACGTTAAACTTTTAAATACACTTGCCATGGAATATATCTTATTTGACATGGATGTTTCCTTGAAGTTCTGTCTAAGATTAGTGAAGATGGAATATATGTAGTGGGTTTTGTTGAGAGTTAGATCTGCAGTGTGATGTGTAGGTACATCTGCAGTGCATCTTGCACCAGCTCTGGAGCACACATACCCTGCAAGCAGATGACTCTTTCAAAATCTCAGTCCCAAACCACTGCTATGTTACACAAAACAGCTCTAATTAGAAAACATTAAACATTTACTTTCCCGCTGCTTCTAGTAGCATCATCAGAAAGGCTCGTTACATAGCTCATACACTGCTTTTTCTCCCCCCACCTCATGCGTTTCTTATTGTACTGATTGCACAGAAACTTCCAGACATTTAAAGTGGCTACCTGTGCTTGACTGCTGCTGAAGGCTGAGGCTGATAAAGTTGTTTTTGTCAGTGCTATACTGCTGCTTTTCAGCAGTGACTTGGATGCTCACTGTACATCGGATACAGTTCATAACTCACACACCAGGAGCTCACAGGGTGGCAGCACACCATGGGCTCATTCCTGCCAGAGATTTGGTTGTCTAGAGGGTTTCTTTTCATTCCCTGAAGTCTAAAAAGGGGTAGTTGCTTCCATCAGAAGTTCTTCTTACCCAAGTTTGGGAAAATATCACCAAATGCATCGATGTAATATTTGCCTTAGATAGATGGGTTGCTTCTCCAGCCAGTGGTAAGATTCTTTCTTTGCCCACAGAAATCTCCTATGGGAAGGCCGTAGATATGTTTAGACCAAGCTTGGTTGACTTCAGATGTGTATATTTTGCATTAAGAATTTTGCATTTCTATGACTCCAAGGGGAGCATTTCAGAGACACTTACACTACTCTTACATTTTAATGTGAGACTCCAGTGCAGGAGGTGACAAACATGTGAGTGGTGGTTGATTTGCCCGCAGCTGAGAGAATCTGCTACCTTTGTGTAGATAACCTGCCAAGTCCCACACATCTACATTGTGTTCTTCCCTGTTTGGAGCCCCAGTGAGTAGAAAGAAACCCATTTTCTTCCATTGGTGATGCAGTGTGTCACTGGTGGTTGATCACACACTAGAGCAAGTCACACAGAAACTCGGAGTTTTGGTGATACTTATGTTCAGAAGTTCAAATAATGAGAATAGATGATATGCAATTTTTTTCTGATAAGCCTATGAAAATGTAGAATATGAGAATTAAGCAGTTATGGATTTTCAACAGGTACCATGGAATCTACAAGACAGCGTGTTGGATATCCAACCTACTCTTTCTGTTTTCTGAGTTATTTGTAGTACTTATTTTTGTTTCTCATGATGCTTCAGTATCAAATAACAGTATATTCAATATATATATATATTTATATATTTGTTTTATTTAACAAAGGTTAAATGCACACAGTGCATCCATTGCCCATCTCCATTGGATGGTACTCTTGGATGAATGTGATGCAGAAGTTGTAAAGCATTTGCCAGAGAAGGACTTTTTACAAGAGCACTTAGTGACAGGACAAGGGGGAATGGCTTTAAACTGAAAGAGGTTTAGATTAGGTATTAGAATGAAAATCTTCCCCGTGAGGGTTGTGAGGCCCTGGCACAGGTTGCCCAGAGAAGTTGTGGCTTCCCCATCCCTGGAATTGTTCAAGGCTGGGTTGGATGGGGCTCTGAGCAACCTGGGATTGTGGAAGGTGTCCCTACCCATGGCAGGGGCTCAAAATGAGGTGGTATTTAAAATCTTTCCCAACCAAACTGTTCTATAATTCTATAAAGCGCTTTTTGGTATTCAAATTTATGGAAATGTTTCTTGAACTGTTCCTGAATTTTACTGGGAAATGGCTATGAAGTTTTGTTTTTAGAATCAGTGCAGCTTGTAGTTGTGAATATATTGCTGTAGAGAGAAAGAAGAAAACAGAAGTAAACCTGATTCATCCTTTCTCGTTCTCCAGGTAACCAACACAAAGAGTAACTGCACAAAAATGGCAATAAATTAGGCAATTTTTTAAAATTATATCCTTTTACATTCCCTAAGAATATTAAAATAACATTGGTAAATTTTTAATGTTTGGGAAATATTAATGCTTTATTTTAACCTGACAGGTTCTGACTTTTATGAACAAATGTCAAACCAAGCTTTATACTGCGATGTTTGCAAGTTGTAAATGTGCCTTTGACATTAAAAGGAATTGTAGGTATTTCAATTAAAGTTTCCAAATGACATTTTTCCCCAGGTGTTCACGGTTCTGTGTAGACAGTTAATCTTCCTCATATATTTCTGTCTCTAGTTTGTACTAAGAGTGCAAATCACGTGTATGACTTGAATGAAAACTTAATTTATTATATTAGAGTGTCTGTATTTTGTGAGCTACCAGACCCAGCTGTGGTGCTGGTTCAGGGTGTGAACCCTGCCATTGCCCAGTGATTTCCCATCTGTCCTGTTTATGGCACAGAACCATTAATCTCTCTCTGTTCAGTACAGAACTGTCAAGAATCTTCATTTTATGGGGAAGTCCAGGTTTTAATGCAGGATAAATAATGTGCAAGTCACATTTTTTACCTCTTTTTTTTCTGTTTTTCTCTTCATTTGGAAGACAGATGAGAATGTTCTGTTAGTGCAGTGCTAGTGTGTTGTGAGTTTTGGGTAAAGAACTGAGCTTTCCCCAGCCCTGTTTTACGGTCTCCCAAGGAAGGTCAGAGGCAATGAGTTGCTCAGGAATCACATGGAGCTCGGAGAGAAAAACATGAGACTTCCTTGGCAAGGGCTGTAACACATGCAGGGGCCAGTCTGCTGGATAGTCTGGGCCAGCCCTGTCCAGGGAGCAGATCCTCCCTGGCTCTCTCAGGAGCCCAGATCCATGCCCAGCCCAGCACTGGCCTGCCTGTGAACGCCTGCTGGAGCTCTGCTTCCTTTTGGTTTTCTGAGGGATGTGATGTGTGTCCTGTGGCTTGTAAAGTCAGGAGGCTTGGATACTTGTGACTGCAATTACTCAGCTTAGGTATTAATTTCTGAAGGACACAAGATAGGCTGTCCCTCTAAGATGCTTAGTTACAGTGAGGAGCAGCCAGGCAGCCAACGCTTGCTGCTCCAGCAGTCGTGATGGTCTTGAATTAAACAACAATTGACCAGATTAGAATACATGTAACACGGATTATTTTTTTTTTTTTTTTTGTATTTTAGCTGTACACTGATTTCTCTTTCTGGGAGCTGAGCTAATGTCTACTGTAAGATTTTACTCTTACCTGACCTCGAATAGAACAGGTTTGAATTTACAGGGTGTTTGCCTCAGCTATGTAGCAAACCAGTGTATGAGCTGTGTTTTACTATTTGCTAGATAACTTTCCAGTTTGAAAAGCCTTGTTCCTAGATTAACAGATGTGTTGCAGCTTATATAAGAGAGAAATTCAGAGCAGGAGCATTTCTCTTGCATTAGATTTATGCTCAGAGCAGTACCCGTATTGTATATGCAGCTATCTTTGGAAATGGTCTTGCTGGATATATCTGTGCCCTCAGTGAAATGTAGAAAGCAGCAGTACTGAGGAGGTATTTCATTATTTAAAAGGTGAATGCTAAGATTCACTGCTGCTGCTCTGTACATCACACAAACTGCAGACACAACACATTGGTGCTAAATTAAAGAATAATCAAAGTGAGATAGACGTGGTATTGGTGAGCTTATCCTGCTGACAATTCTGTATCAATAGGTTACCTCCTCAAAACGTCCCTTCTCAATTGTTCTCAAGAGTTTCAATTCAGCTTTTTTTCTTCTTTTTTTTTTTCCTCATGAGACACCCCAGAGTTCGAGGACTGCTTTGTAACATCCCATTCCAGTTGATAAATAATGAAATTGCTCCAAGTTAGGAATGCCCTGAGACAAGTATTCAGGCATTTCTCTGCCTTTGGGTGCTAGCTCTGACAAAAGTCAGGCAATGGTTGGGTGGATGAACTGTCAGCCTTGATCCTCATATTTATAATTTATAAAGTAAGTTTATTTAGTGAAGTACTTATTTTTTCTAAGGAAAAAAAGCTTGCAAATATTGTCATGCTTACTCTAAGCCACTGTCCTATTGTACACTTTAACGACCTTATTTTCACCATAATGTTTATTTTTGCTGATATTGTAGAAGTGGTCATTCTGCAGTACTTTGACCTTCTAGCAGGTTATTTATTAAAGATATTAGAGAATTTCCATTCAAAGCACATTGCAGAGGAGACCACCTCAGTCCCTAGAACAGTGCAGTAAAGGTATTTCTCCATGACAAGCTTGGAAGTGATCTGTGTTTGCCTGTGTGGCCACTCTGAAGTTTTGCATAACTCCTCTCTAATTCCTAAGCACCAGTGATCTTTGAACTGCAATTTAGGTGTCCAGTCAACAGAATTGTTTCTTGGGCAATGACAGCCTCTGAGTAACTGTGCTGTGAAAGTAGAGAATGGAAAGCCCTCCCTCTTGCCTTAGTGCTCACACGTGCAGGGATCATCTCTCAGAATAGAGAGGCAGTGCTCCTGGGTATGTGGCTTTGTGCTCCCATGCTTTTATGGTGAAATGTGTAGCTTCTGTCAACCCTCTGCACGAACAACATGTGTTCTGACATGTGAGTGTCAGTGTTTTTGTCAAAGAGTAGAGTGGAGTGGTGATGAAAACAGGTGAAACTGCAGCAAAAATCCTCCATGGGGTTTTAATCAGATCTTTTCTCGTTTCCTTTCTAGGTCCGATGTGGTTGTTCTGTGCTTTTCCATTGCTAATCCTAATTCCCTGAATCATGTGAAAACGATGTGGTATCAAGAAATCAAGCACTTCTGTCCCCGCACACCTGTCATTCTGGTGGGCTGCCAGCTCGATCTCCGCTATGCAGACCTGGAGGCTGTGAACAGAGCCAGACGGCCTCTGGCAAGGTAAAATTTAAACAAAAATAAGAATTAAAAAAGAAATCACCTTGGTAATCAAGTTAGAGCACTTCCAAAAGAGAAATTAGAGAGCCTAGATTCCTTTTTTCTATACAATAGGAATAGATGTGCTTTCTTCTGGTTTTGTTGTCTGAGTTGGTTGGTTCTTTTAACACGTGCAGTTATTATGTTTCCCACAATATTTTTACACATTGGACATCCAACTCATTTGGGTGCCTGAATACTATAGTAAGATAGAGGTAATAATGTTTATTGAAGGTTTTAATATATGTCTTTCTCCTTCTGAACATGTTCTCCTTCATGAACATATGTATCGTACCCTGTCACTACTGTCAGGTACTGTTTTAAACTGGCAGATTCTACTCAAGTTTTCTTAGTTCTCGATTATTTTTTTTATTTTTTTTTTTGGTAATTGTAATCCTTGATCATGGATGGCAGACGATAAAATGGTTGCAAATTAAACTTCGAAAAGTTCTGGCGTTAAAAGAGAGTTTGGAGTCATTCTGGAGAAGCTTTTTTTTTTTGTTGCCCAGATTCAAAAGACAAGCACTCACACGTTTGGACAAAACCATCTCACAATTACCTGCTTGCTTCTAATTTCTTCCTTCCATGGGAATTTGAATGAGACCAGATTCGTGGAAATAATATCCATGATCATGTAATTAAAGACTGTATTGTAAGAAATTTCTGTAAGGAGATTGAATTAATGTTTTGTGGGCCCTTAGAAGACTTTGCATTGTATTGCATTCAAATTCTTGATTTGGCAATATGATTTTCATATGTTTGTTTGTTTATTAAACATTTCTTCATAATGTGGGTGGGGTGGGCTTTATGTTTGACTCTTTAAAAGGAAATGTTTGATTTTTTTTTTTCCATAACTCTTCTTCTGCCCTAATTCCTGATTTCACCATTAATAAAACTGAATTGGTACTCTGCATGTCTAGCACAGACTTCTGCCACCTGAACTGGTTATTTATTAGCTGATGACTACAGCAAGCTGTTGTCTGGGGTGTGTCAAGTCTGTGCCAGCTTGTGTCTGCCCAATATGGAATGCTCAGAGAACACACTGTTGGGTCGTGTCTTCTGGTGAGATGATTTTTTTGCTGGGAAAATGGATCCTAGCCCAGACTTTTTACTGGTTTTGTTTACCCTACCTCATGTACTAGAGCTGTTCTGGAAATTCATGAGTTCTCACATAATGCTTCTACAGCCAAAAAAGCCTCTCTTGTGAAGAGTGTGTTCAATTACACTTTTGTGTAACAGGCTCCTATGATTTTCTTTAAAAAGCATAAGCTTAAGAAATATTTCTCATTTCATATTTAGCTATATTTTTGGCATTTTTATGTCATGAGGATTTCCATTTGAGTTTAAATGATGAATATGAAGAAAGATTCTGACAAAATATCTGAGTTGTAAGGGATGTCAGGAGATTTTTTTAAATAATGAAAGTTCTCAAGTATCCTATCAACTGTTTTTGCTCTAAATTTCCCTTTAATAGAGAGGCAGCTTACTCTTTTTTGTGCAATTGATTTCTACATATATTTAGTAACAACTGCAAAGACACCACCACACTTAAATGAAATTTAAGTATGTGCTATTCTAAAACTCTGTGGAGTCATGATTGTAGATTTCCAAAGGTAATTAGTGCTGAATGTTTTGTAAAATTCCATGCTTTCTGGAATAACTTTCTGGTGACTGTTGTGTGTGACGAGGCTTATTTTTTGTTTAACCCTAGGCCGATAAAAAGGGGAGACATTTTGCCCCCAGAAAGAGGCAGAGAGGTTGCCAAGGAACTCGGGATACCATACTATGAAACCAGTGTATTTGATCAGTTTGGGATTAAAGATGTCTTTGACAATGCAATTAGAGCTGCCCTGATCTCCAGAAGACACTTGCAGTTCTGGAAATCTCATTTGAAGAAGGTCCAAAAACCTTTGCTTCAGGCTCCATTCCTACCTCCAAAAGCCCCTCCTCCGGTTATCAGAATTCCTGAGTGTCCCGTGCCGAGCATGAATGAAGCTGGATATTTATTGGACAGCCCACTGTGTGCAGATGTCATGTTTGTTCTCCAGGAGCAGGACTGCATTTTTGCTCACAAGATTTACCTAGCTACCTCCTCTTCAAAGTTTTATGACCTTTTCTTAATGGAATGTGAGGAAAGTCCGGACATGGATGAAACGCAGTGTAATAAAGAAAATACAAGTAAGGATGTTCAGACAAGTCACCCTGAGACAAATAGTGACAGTGATGAGAATTCTTTGAAAACTGCTGATGTTAAAATTCCCCCACCAGAAAGCAGTGACTCTTTAAACATGCTAGAACCCAAATCTGGTGAAACAAACCCTGCAGCGAGATCTCTGTCGTCCTGGGGTAAGGGATTTGTTAGTGTGCACAAGGAAATGCAGGTGAATCCTGTCTCCAATCGGACATGTCCTGTAACTGTGGTAAAAATGGATTCATCTGTGCAGGCTGGACCTTTTAAAACTGTTTTGCAGTTTTTATACACAGGCCAACTGGATGAAAATGAGAAAGACCTCACAAGACTCGCTCAGATTGCTGAAATCTTGGAAGTATTTGATTTGCGGATGATGGTGGAGAATATTATGAATAAAGAAGCCTTCATGAATCAAGAGATTACTAAAGCGTTTCATGTCAGAAAAGCTAATCGGATAAAAGAGTGCCTTTGCAAAGGGACATTTTCTGGTGAGTAAATACGTGCTTAAGCAGGAAGAGCACTAATTCTTTTCTCATTCATGTTACTCTCACTTGCCAGGCTTCAAAAACTCTGACAGCTTACATTGTTCAGGGAGGATGACCCCAAAACTACAGTGTTACTCAGGCCAACTGTTCCAACCTGGGATTCTGTAGTTTAATTTCTCAAAATTTACCCACAGCTTTTAAAGAAGGGACTCAATTCTCCAAAGTGTTGAGCATCCAATATCCCCCTTTTAAATGAGGCTTTTCATTTAACTATATAAAACTGAATTATTTTTGGGGTGGGGGCCATGGGAAATGAAAGAGGTCCTTGGTTAACAACATGCCAGTGACACATTCTGGAGGCACAATTTCACTTGAAGCACAGCTTTGCAGCACGTCTGTTCCTTTGTTCCCATGGCAGATGTGACATTTAAATTGGACGATGGAAGCATAAAGGCCCACAAGCCACTGCTCATCTGTAGCTGTGAATGGATGTCTGCTATGTTTGGAGGATCATTTATTGAAAGCTCCAACAGTGAGGTATTTGTCTGTTTTTGTCCATTTTGCTTATAATGTTTAATGGATTTAGGGTGATGGGAGCATCATTCTGTATCTATTTGAAAGGTTGCAGTAATCCCTGGAGTCAGTCTTTGTTCTTCCCTTGCAAACTTGGGACAATTTTCTTCTTAAGGCATTAAATAAGGTTGCCTAGGAAGATAGCATCCTTTCTGTACAAAACTTCCTTCCAGCATTGGAGCATGTGTTTAAACCCAAAGTCCTTTAAAATATTAAATATAGGGATGGGGGGGAAATTAAGTATGAATTAGTGAATTTCTTTAAAATAGTTTTTTAAGCAGTGTGAATATACATTTGTACAATCAGAAGCATTACAAAGAGTACTTGAGATGGGGCATTGATGAAGGAACTGAAGAAAAAAAGGTATTAAAGAACATAGTGTTAAACTAGAAAAGGGAGCTGGTTTCACAGAAATTAAGTGAACTTTGGTAGAAGTTCTACTAACTTTAGTAAAAACTCAGCTCAGATTCTGTATCAGTTTGTCCTCTGGAATAAAGCAGGTATGCAATACAGTTTAAAAGATCTCAGTGCTTTGAATTAAGATTTTGCAGCAGAAGCTTTGTATTTTCAGTTGCCTTCATGGTCTGTTTTTCAAATTCCAAACACTTGGCTAATATTTCTTTCTTGTGCTTTATCCATACCCAGAGTTTTATTTTTGTTTTGATTTTCTTGTTCCTTTCCATACTCATGGGTCTCGCTCATATGAAGAGTTCAGTTCTTTCATGTTTAATATTCAGGAAGATTTTGTTCTACTTAGATTTTTCTGGCTTCTTCTAATACAGCTGTAAACATAATTCCTTTCCCAGAGGCATACTCAACAAGTGGTTCATTAAAAATACATAGTTTCATTCTAGTAAGCTACATTTGGCAATGAAGAATATGCATTTATTTTCTACCAGCCTATTTTTAATGATTAGCTTAACAGTCTTAGCTTATCTTTCCAATTTAAAATATTTAGCTTCCATTTTGTAGAGTTTAAGGCATTCAGTAATGCTTTTGGAAGTTTTAAAATATAGGTAGATATGAATCAAATGGTTTCCTTTGACTGGTTTACGAAAAATAAACCCATCTATTTTTACATATTACCTTTTCTGTATTTGGGGTAAATTTAATAAACTCATTCATTGAATTTACAGTTCTCTGCACTAACAAAAATATATTAATAATGAATGAGTTTCACAGCTAGCTGCTCTCACTTGGAGAACTGAGTGGCTGATATGCCTGAGAGCTTCATGCTTTAGCACTAACAGGTCTGGGTTTGGATCCCACCCATCCAGGCAGAGCTGAAAAAAAATTCACAAATCCCTGAAGGTTAACAACCAGCTACCTGGCAACACTTAACCCCATCTAGCAGGAAGTATGTGCTGACTGCTTCCAAACAGTCAGATTGAGTTGCATGTACATTTAATTAATTCCTCATCATATTTTTTTTATTATTTTTCTGCTGTGCCATTCTTTTTCTGCAATTTCTTCAGAATACCACAGTGCATTCTTCAGTGACAGCATCTCTTTCTTGAGTTATGAAGATGTACATTACAAATTGCTGATTGATGGGATCCACTAGCTCAGGGTTTGGAGGCAGACCTACCAGCTGCAACCTTCAGCCCTGCAAGTTTTACCCTGTTCTTGGAGGGTTGATCATGTGTGCAAACTGTGGTTGAGATGCTACAGTGATAAGTTACAGTGGGGCTTTTGAACTGTCCTTCCTCTTCTTCTAGGCCTCCCTGCAGTGAAATGGAGTTAGGGTTGTGCTGGGGAAAAAATAGACAACTTTTGTCCTGGTCTTGGTAGCTTCATCCCATGCTGGTTACACTAATTACATGTGTGGCAAAACCAGCTTACATTTTCTTCATTTCTTCAGTTCTCAGTTCCTTCGCAAACTTCTTTGCTTGGATCATTTGATTATTTACAAACAGACTGAGAGTCTGTTTTATTGTTATCCTTTGGTTTTTGTTAGTCTCAGAATATTCCTTACCAGGAGCAGATAGATTACATTCCTCAGGACATCTACCAAGGGAGGTTTGGCATGAGGAGTGCTCAGTGGCTTTTATGTATCTCACTGAGCTGTCCATCTGCAGGCTAGAAAAGCACTGAACAGATTCACTGCTTGATGTGGATCGAATTCCAGCAACTTGGTACCGAGTTGCTTGTATGTAAACTGGCAAAGGATCTGACTCTGGAGGTATGCTTACCTGCTGGCAGCTTCTTGAACTTTAATGGGAAATTTCTGTTTTGAAAAATGTTTTCCCTGCATTCCTAAAATAACATGAAGAGAAAAAGGGAAAGTCCAGCAAAGTCAGAGAGGTGAAATATGGCCTCTATATTAAAATCCCTTAATTATTAGAGACTTTTTTCTTAAATATCTTTTCCAGGTAGTTCTTCCCAACATAAACAAGGCTTCCATGCAAGCGGTTTTAGATTACTTGTATACCAAGCAACTGTCCTCCAGTCAGGAACTGGACACACTTGAGTTAATTGCATTGGCAAATAGGTTTTGCCTTCCTCACCTGATTGCTCTTGCAGGTAAGAATTTGTGGCCTTGTCCAATGCAGTGTCTTCTGCAATAGCTAAAACGTGGTTTAATGGTTTTTCAAACATACAAAGATTTTCCCAAGTGTCAGAAAAAAAAATTTTTTTTCTGAGAGGGACATTGTAACACAAATTGATATTTTCATATAGAGAAGTGTATTTGCCTTTCTCTTGCACTTTTCAGTTTCTTGCTGAATCAGCTCAGAACATTGAAGTTTTCTGTGCTTTAAAAATAGAGGGAGTAAACCTTCTCTTCAGAATTGATTCTGATGTCTGTGGATTTTAATAGCCATTCTGTTGTTGTTAATTTACCTGAAAACAAGAACTCCTCCAGGTTTTCCTTCAAGTCATGAATGAAGTGCTCCATTTTACATTTCTGTTCAAAGAAAGTAACTGAGCCAGGACTAATCTGGATGATCATATTTCTCTCTATGTATGTAACTTGGCACTGTTATGAAGACATGACCAAGGCCAAAACTCAGAGGCAGATTAAGCAAAGCTACACATATCTACAAGACAACATTTAGGCAAAACTTAATCACATACCAAACCCTAGCTCTCCTTCAGTTGTGCATCAGGACTGTCTCATGTCTTCACTGGTTCTGACAGACCAAATCTTTATTGCCTGATTTCGTATATACATTTTATCTGAAGTTTTGGTTATTTTTTTTTAAGTAATTGCAGCATAAACATATGTACAGTATTAAGAATATTTCATTCAGTTTAATTCTTGATGAAATAATTTTGAGTCCAAAGGCTACTGCCAACAACTGAACCCAGCAGAATCAAGTCACCTGACAGCCTTTCCCAAAAAGCATTCAAACTTCCAAGATTCTAGGAAATAGTTCTAGGAAAGGGTTAGGGAGAATCTTGAACTGAAGTGACTGTTGGAGGGGAGCTGATCAGCCTTCATCTGGATCCCTAGATCTGAAAGTCTGAAGAGGTCCTGAAGTGACCTTTTCTCTCTCAGTGCTGTGTACACTCATTAATAAATCCACAATTCAGTGGGAAGTGCGCTGTTGCCGAAAAACTTCTTATTACCCACAAGAGACAGCTGATCTGTATTTCTAATTTATATTGAATATTGTACCCATCCATTCTTCCAGAAAGATACTAGTGGCTGCTGAACTTTGTCCTTCTGTGAGTGGTTATTAACTGCAGGCTTACTTTCTGTCAGAAAGAGATAAGAATTGCATGAAACCAAAATAAATTGTTTGGGTTGAAGCAAAGGGGCAAATGCTCATGGGGGCTGTGCTCCAGTGGAGCAAGACAGTTTATACCTGTGATACAGAATCTTCAGCCACAGCTCTAAAGGTGAGAATTTGGCTTTACCCAAATCTGATGGTATCTGGGTGAATGTGACCTGTGCATAATGCCAGCTAACACCAGGAGGAGGGAGAACATCCCACCTTGATTCTTCATTACCTGTAGATGATCTGACCTTGAAATGTGACCATTTGCCATGTGAGTGATGAGTTTTCTCCTCTAACAGAACAGCATGCAGTACAAGAGCTGACAAAAGCCTCCATGAGCGGCGTTGCAATAGATGGAGAAGTGCTCTCCTATTTGGAATTGGCACAGGTCAGTGTACACAGCTTTTTAAAGATATTCTGGTCTGCAACTCTGCAGGACTTGCTTTTAGCACCTTACTGGTTCTGAGCATTGCTTCTGAGTGGCTCAAAGTCTGCAGTTCTGAGACTGACGGACAATAAAACTTAGTTTTATCTTCTATTTTAAGGAAGGTTTTTCCATTAGTTCAGAGATGAAACATCCCTTTAAGTAATCTCAGAGAAGTTGTCTTTCAAATATATGTTTTAGTTTTTCTTGACTGTGAAATTTCCAAGCTCCATGTTCTCATGACCATGGTTCAGTAGCGTGAAAAGCAATGTAATGAAGGTGTTCAGCTTTGTAGTGGTGACTGATTCTTGCCTTCCTTTCAATTCAGCTTTGGTAGATTTATTTAGACCCGTATTGCAAAGGCAACATTTTTTGAATACTTAGACTGGCTACTCAAAGTCAATCATCTGATAATTCTTATGTTCAAATACATTTCAATGTTTCTTGAGTTCCAGAAATCATTAAAATGAGAGTCCCTAGCTCACAGTTAAACACTGCTGTTTTCCAAAAGGAATCATACAGCAGACTCCCAGATACAGTTGAAAAAGATAAAATATTTTTAACATTTTATTATTCTTGATTTCACATTAATGAGTCAGCTGCAGATTGGCTTGAAGTCTGGGGTTTAAGTAGCACTAAAATACTGCAAAGCTGGCCACCATGCAACATTTCCTGCAGCTTTTTTCAAGTGCCTCTCTTGCAATACCTATAATCCTGTTGGAAAACCAGAACTGAACCCCTCCCAAGAGAGAGCAGCTCTCTTCACTTCATTTTGATTTTACAAAGAGTAATTTTTCTTTTAGTTTTTTTCTCCTGGTTGAAGACAGAAGCAATATCCTTAACTACTGTTAGAATATCCTCTGTGCCCAGTACCTAGCTCAGTATGATGTATTCATAACCTGAGATCACAGCAGGCAGTCGGAATGCTGAAATCCATACACAGGCTGTACAACTTGACTTGCATTTTAGCTGTGCTTCCTTGTGACTGTAGGAAGCTTGTACAAGATTCTGCCTTGAGCTTCTGTCAACGAGCAGTTCTGCAGGGAGTTACTTCAGAGCAGGGTTTGCAGTAAATATAGGGACACACGACTGGTACAATCACACCAGGAAATTCAGTTCCAGTGTGCATGAGTCTGAACACTCTTTGCCAGATGCTGGGCCATGTTAAACACCTGTTCTGGGGCCAGTGGTTGCTCCAGCAGAATTGTGCAACAAGGTCTAGGACATCTAAAGGCCACTTCAGCCTCAAAAGCTCTGTGTGCTTGGGAGAATTCTGCCAGGTACAATCTGCTGGAGACCATTCTAGTTTCAGCTGTTAATGGGGGCTGCAAAATGAATGATAACCTCAGGAAGTGCAATAAGCTCTTTGTTTTTCTTCCCAGTTTCACAATGCTAACCAGCTGGCAGCTTGGTGCTTGCACTACATCTGCACCAACTACAACAGCGTTTGCTCCAAATTCCGCAAGGAAATCAAAGCTAAATCTGCAGGTATGGGCAACTTCCTTCCTCAGTTTTCATGAGGTTTCCCCTTCTTTCTCCCCACCCAGTTGATTAAACCTGAAGACAAATATGAGCTCAGACAGCTCAGCCATGAGACTGAACCTCTGCGCTATTTGAATAGCATTCATAAATTCTTATCTGCAAAGAAAGGTCATAATCATTAGCCTGATTGCTGGGCAAGCATTATGTTCTTTACCTAATTCAGTGATGCTAAAAGGAACAGAGCTATTTTCAGGCTCTGCAATGAAAAATACACTCTGTAAAGGCCTTGCTTTTTTATAGCTTTTGGTGGACTGTGGCCTCTTTAGTGCAACCACTTTCGAAGTCTTGTCTCACTGTAAGTAAGGCATTGGAGGAAACTGGGTGAATCCTTGATAAACCAGACAACATAGAGACTGGATGAGGGATTAGCTGCACAGCTTTTTGCAGACACTCAAGACATTCCAGGGGTTTGTATATCTTATTGGCTTGTTTGTTTTGGTTTTTTTTTCATTGTTTCTTTTTAATCAGATAATCAAGAATACTTTGAGAGGCATCGGTGGCCGCCTGTGTGGTATTTAAAGGAAGAAGATCACTACCAAAGGGTGAAAAAGGAAAGAGAAAAGGAAGATGTTGCACTGAACAAACATCATTCGAAGCGGAAGTGGTGCTTCTGGAATTCCTCTGCTGTAGTTGCCTGAACAAAGCAAATAAGTGGAAATCCATAGCCAGAAATTATTCTTATTTGTTAGAAATAAGATGTAGTTCAGGTTTTCAGGAAACTGTGTTCCAAGTGTGCATTTATTACTGCTAGGGTCAAAAGCACAAGCTCACTGAAAGTGAGCCTGGAACAGCTCGAAGTCATATGTACATTTTTGACTGATAAGCAGATAAATGTCAACCACTATTACATTTCTTTTTATACAAAAAAACCCAAATCCAGCATTAATGTTTCAGTCTCCAGTTGGGAAATATTTTTATACTTCTGGTGTATTTTGTTCAGATAAAATTCTGGATACTGTTTTATTTTACAGACCACAAAATAACCATGTAGCAGCTTTGTAATTAGATTTTAACTATTTTTACTATGCGAGCACAGTGAAATAGACAATCTTCAGTCATAAGAGACTGCTTTTAGAGTATCTCATAAAAAGTCATCTTAGGAAAAAAAATCTAGTTGCCTACTATAGGTTGTCTTTTTTAAACTAAGTACTGTGCACTGGTAATATAATTAGATGGTTATTTCCCCTTTCTAAAGTAAAGGGTTAGAATAAGATCCAATAACTGCAAGATATAGAGTGCTTGATCTTTGCTCAGCTGAATAATAGGCATTATAATTACCTGTTCAACTGCAGGCAAATGTATTTCTAATATTTGCCATGTAAGTGCAAATAATTATGACTATGTGGGCCATGTGAAATCTAGTGATTCTAAGTATTCAGAGGTTTTACATGTCTAGATCAAAGAGGATATTTCTAAAATCATTTAGAAGGGCTTATTAATTTATATCCTTATACAAGTATGGATCTGAATGCAAAAAGCAGTCACACTGCTTGCATTTGAATTACTGCATGACAGTTACCTTGTTCTGCAGGATCTTAAAACCATGCAGCCATTTCTCATCCTGAATTCCTTTTTGATTCAGTGCAAGCAAATAAAGGGCTGCAAAACCAAGTAGATGTCACCTAGTGTTACAGCATTTTGTAAGTGAAGAAGGGTCTTCACTTACAAGATTACTTCAGTTTGATCCAAACTATTTTATAGCTTTTCCCAGTTAGAACTCAAAATTTTAGGTTATTTTTAAGTAGATGATGTATTTCCCCTGGAAGCAGATTCCCAGAACTCTGGGGGGAAAACTGATGGCAGAAGGGCAGGAATTCTGCACAACTGGTGCAAAAAATGAAAAAGCTTCCAGTGTTTTCAAATAGCCTGTGTGTTTATGACTTTTTATCAACCATTACTCTAAAGCTGCAGTGTTACACTAGATTATGTAAGGATGAGAGCATTTCTTTAAAAGACCAAAACTGTAGAACATACACATGCAATCCTGTGCAGTGTCTCAGGCACAACTCTGTAACCAAGGTAGTATTGTGTGTTAGGTTCAGTAATACTGTTTTGTGCTGGCAGCTCAGCACACCAATGTGAAAAGCTGTTTGTTTGTTTGTTTATTTGTGGTTTTTTTCTGTATCCAAAGGCAAGGCAGTACAGTCACACCCCAGCACTGTAGGTCAGGAAAGGCTTTGGCCTGAAAGCCATATACACCTCGACGTATTTGCATTCTGAACGGACTGATTCTTGGCAGATGCTACTACAGGATGGTAGAAGCCACCCAGCACGGAAAGAGATGCTGCTCTACAAACTTCTGTAAGGAAAGCCAAGTGAGAGATTCCTACCCCTTTAGGATTCATCACTGTATGGTGATAAAGAAGGGCTAAAAATGATGGTTGCAAATATGTCTCCTTAATTCTCAGTCAGTGACAATGTGTAGTGTGGAGGAGAACGTGGAATGAGAGAAGACATGTCAAGACTAAGATGAGATAAATAGCTGTTGTCATAAAATGTTAACCAGTCACATTTTAAGTAAGTATTGCTACTAGGTTTTACACAACCAAAGCTACTGTATGATTGTAATCTTGCCAAACTGTAATGGATATATAAATGAACCTGAGGTATATGCAATAATATCCAGTTATTCTAGTTATCAGCTACTATAACCAAGTGGCTGGTTCATTTGGTTAATGCTGTCTATGGCCTTTAATCTTGGTGGTTATTTTGTGTTTTTTATTTTGGAAAAAAAAAGTCAATAAAACTGTTTAGTTACAAATTGTCTCCTAGCTCTTTGAAGAAACTTTCTAAACTTTGTGTTATGTGCTTCCCTTTTTAGTGCTGCTTGTAAGCATTCAGTTGTGGTATCATTCATTGAGTTTTACTGAACTGATACTTGCACAGCACATTTATGGTTGGAAATGTTACAAGGAAATCCTGCAGTGGTTGTATATGATGGTGGAAGGGCTGGTGCTTGTCACTTACTGTTAAACTGCATAGCAAAAAAAACCCCAAACAACCTCTTGCCACTTTGCCCGATGGTTTCTGATATTTAATTAGTGTGATATTACCCAAGGGACATGAAACTAATTGGTCATGACAGACTCTGGGGGGGAAAATGCAGGTAAACAGTAGGAAGTCTGAGGTTTTCAGTACACTCTAAACTTTGTACAGACACTGTTTTCCCTGCTTTCTCACTGCCTTGGTTGCCAACCATTAGACAGAATTCCTCATTAACTGCTTATAGACCCTCAGTAACTACCTCCCTGAATATAGCTTGTTTAATTGACAGATGTAGAAAGTTGGTACTTTTCCAGAGAATTTTTGCAAGATGTCATGCAAAGAATGCCATGTTAAGAGCTTTGAAAAAAATCACAAAGCAATGCCAAGGACACTGAAAGTAAGCACATTCAGTACACAGTGTTCTTTTTTTTTTCCTGAGTGCTAATTTATGATAATGTTACATATCCAATTTATTTTTGGAAGCAAAAGTTTATTTCTTTGAACTTACCATTAGAAAAGATAATGGGCTTAAAAGAAAAAGTGGTGACATTAGATGTAAAACTGTTTCCCTTGATTATGAGGAAAGCAGTAGCATGGAAGAAAGGAGCAAATCAGAAGCATTACTCTTCAAGGCATTCTTTTTTAAATATTAAGACCAATATTAAGATGTTGCATGTCCTTTTTTTCTGGGGAGTTTCATTTCTTAGAAACACTGTTTTTCTATTTGTTCTTCAAGACAGAATTTCTGTGAGCAAGTTTCTCTGCAGCACAACACAAACCAGCTTCTGTGGCTTCCTCCCCACAAATAGCACACCAGAGCCAGGAATAGAATTGTTTTGCGAGTAAGATGGGATTGGCCAGACTGCAGCCACAACTCACTAATTTCATTCCCTGAAGACCTACTCATCCCAGTCTTTTAGTCAGAGCAGGCTCCCAGTGTGCAGAGGTAAGCCAGACAGGACGAAATGTGTGGGTACATTAAGAAGGGTTGCCCAGTAGAAGAGACTAATCTGGAAATCCCTTTTGAGCACTTGAAAGCATGATTCTGCCAAAAGGAGTAAGGAAAAGCAGCACAGTGATTTAGTGCCTTAATTCTTCAGCAACTTACTTACAGATAGCCCTTGAATACATTATGCCTAGAAGTGTTTGATTTGTAAAATCAGGGGATTTCTTTTTTTCCATTTGTGAGTAAAAAGCACTGATAGATCAGCTGAAGGCATCTTGGAAATCCTTCTCTCAGGGTCAAGTCTTTCATCCTCTGTACAAAGAGGTTTAGATAAAGATCTAATGTGCTAAATAGGATTAATTTTGGTACGTAAACACCAGGATGGTGACATATTACAATTCTTCCAGACTTTAAGATTACAGTCTGGTGAAGAGATTTGCTTTGTCAGATGACATTACAGGTTTGTCCTTATTCTGTCCCTTCTTTATCCTGTTGTCACTGGATAGACCAGCATTTATTTATTCTGGATTGGAATCCAAAGTATGTACTATGCAGTGAGATGTCTTTAAGGTGTCTGCTTGCCACTCCTGAAACCCCTTAGATTTCTGGTCTATTAAAATGATCTAACAGCATTTGCATGAGCTTACTTCTCCTGCAGGCAAAATTCCTATTGAAATGGATGAGATACTACACACACACAGACGTTGGGCTTTGAGGTGCCACCTAATGAATTTACACGTTATCGCTTGCCTGTGTTTCAAATCTTCCAAAGAAGTTTGCTCTGTTTACTGCATGCAGGATAGGACAGTGTGTTAGGAGTGATAATCCCCATCCTGCAGGCTCTACAATAGGGTAATTTATTGTCAGTTAACTTATGCCTTTGCCTTTAGCTAAGAGAATGTAACCCGTGTCACGGATTCACTTTGCACCAGCAGCTGGAGTAGTGAGACTGTTGTACATTTATACATGCAAATGAAATCCCTCACTGCTGCTTACATAAAAATCTTGATTTCTGGTATAAATATGAAAAGCTTTTGGATCAAGGCTGCAGGAGACTAAGATGAAAATTTAAACATTAGAAGATGCAAGAATGGTTATGGTAATGTATCCCAGCTCTAGAGAAAATCAAACAGAGAAGGTGAAGGTGTGATTCAGAGTGAGCAGTTGGCATGGGACAAGAGAGTTGTGATGGCTCCTTTGTAATTGCTCGGCCTTACCTTACCTTTTGGTTTGTAAACAGGGCACATAGATACAACATCCCACTGGGATGTTCTGCAGCAACAGATGTTCCCAAGATGCAGGTCTTGCATCCCACCCCACAGGTTACGGTGAAAACATATTACGTTGCTAATTCATAGTGGAGATTTTCCTAAGAAATTTTCTTGCCTTTGACATTTAAAAAAAAATAAGGATTCTATATTCCCCATTGGGATTCATATTTTTGTAAGTTATGGCTGCATAATAAGGATTACGTGGCATTCCAAGTATTAATGCTGCATATTCAAATTATTCTCACAGGTTTTAAAAAAATCCCCTACAAGCAGCAGTTTCTGGGTATATGATTAAACTTGTATCTTAGTCATTAAATATAAGCTGGTCCTTCAAACTAGATGATCAGATGTACTTGCCCCCACCTCCAAACTATTTTAAATATTAGTTGCGCACTACATATTACAAAGAAATTTGTTTACATTTCTACCCTGGGTGCTGACTTAGACTTACAGCCTTGTAAAATTTTGTGGATCCCTGTGCTCTTTCTATTACATG
This sequence comes from Manacus vitellinus, assembly GCF_001715985.3. Taxonomy (NCBI): domain Eukaryota; kingdom Metazoa; phylum Chordata; class Aves; order Passeriformes; family Pipridae; genus Manacus; species Manacus vitellinus. Next base: position 524,185 of record NW_021940818.1, read on the forward strand.
TACATTTTTCAATTATAGTGTATCTGGGGTTAGTTTTTAAATAATTGGCAGATCTCACCAAGTCATGAAAGTCTGCTAGATGATGATGCCTTTTCCCACAAGCAGTATAAAGGAAGGGGGTTGCTCAGAAGCCCCTGGGGAGCCAGGGGAACTCTGTGAATCCTCACCAGTCCCATACCGCAGAGTCTGCAGGAAGAGCTGTGTCGGCTTGCAGGGGATGTGATCAAGTGTCACCAGTGCTGCAGTGTGTAAGGCATCCAACAGCAGTCTAAAACAGCCTCAACCAAGTGTAAGTACCCACAGACTTGCTGCTCATCTTTGGGTGACTCCCTCAGGCTGGTCTGCTGAGGCAGATCCTCCCCAGCTTCGCTCCCCCTTCCTTTTGGCTGGCTAAGGGCTCTGAAGTCGGGAGTGTGCAGGAATGATTTCCACCCTGCTGAGCAGAGTGCATCTCTGGCAGGTGCTGCAGCTCCCACAGCTGCACAGCCTTGCCTTTCTCAGGTTTCCAGGGCTTGGAAAGGTAACGAGCTGTAGACTGATGTCTGCCCTTAATGTTTTTTTTTAATCTGCTCAGGGGGTCTGTTTGTTTGTTTGCTGTAGTCACAGCAAGGTTTGTTTTGTAGAAGCTATTTGTTAAGAAGATAGGAGGAATAAGAAATAAAAAATGACTGCATCAAAAGATAATTGGGTGATTATCTGAAGATAATTGGGTAATTAAGTTAAGGACTTGCTTTCCTTTCTGCTTAAGGCCTCCAGTGTGTCTGAAGGTGAGGAGGGGACTGAAGGTCAGTGCAGGGATTGCTGGGCAGAATTTTCTAGACTGTTAGTAGAACAGATTGCTCCTCTGTAGCTGAACAGAGGGGCAAGGAGGCTGGTGCCTCAGGGTTTGTTAGAAGCCATGAAGCACCTTCAGTTTGTTCTGCTGCCTCTTGGCAAGGCACTCCAGTAGGTGCTGTTGGTCTGAGTTTGTTGTAGGGCCCCAGTAAGTGTTCTGTGCCCTGCACTGAGTGGGGGTACATAGAGCACATGTGCCATGTACCTGTAAAATGCAGGCATTTGCTGCATGGGGTGCAACTATAGGGGCAGCATTTGATGACCTCTCTGCTTTCTTCTAGGCTTTTGTTTTGACATCGCTCACCCTCCCAGCCCATTAACACAGGGAAACTTCTTAGTTAGAACTGCATTCTCCCTTTTGGCTTCAAAAGCTTGTTTCCTTAAACCTGGTACCCAGACACTGAACAGAAATCCAGTTCTCCCCACTGCACTTCCCATTGTACTTATGAGCTGTTTTTTCAGTTCCTGTCAGCCAGCCTGCCCACACAGAGCAGTCAAGCTGCAGAACTTGCCACACAACACTGGGGATGTGAAGAGCTTGCATGAGTTCCCAGGTAACCTGGAAAGGATCATGGATGAGAAGTCACTGGGAGTTAATAAATACATAGAGAATATGCCTGACTGAGCAGTTTCCAAAGTCAAACAAATAGTTGGGGGTTTCCAGAAGAGGTATTGCTAACTGGTCATGCTGTTCTTTGTTCCTCTAGGCATTGGGGTTTGGCTTCTGTCAGAGGCAGTGTAAGGGACAGATGAATCCTTGGTTTGACTCAGTACTGCTGATCTCTATGCTCCAAAAGTGCCAGGATGAAGCAGAGGGAGCTTTTGCCACTTTTCTGTGGGCTCCTTTGCAGTGAGCCTGCCTAAGAACCTTATCTAATAGGGTTCTTTCCATGCCCTTTTGCTAATACCTTCCTTTATTGAACATTCTTGTGATCCTCTAACGCCGTTGTTATAAATGCTAATAATAAATCCGTGTGACATTGATGGTGGCAGGTTAACATACAGTACTGAATGGAATTATTGCCTATTCACTAAGCCACACCTTGGCAGGCTGTCCACCATCCACCATGGTGGCTCCGGATTGTTATGGGTTTTTTGCAGCAGAGTTGAAACAGAAATGGTTTCATCAGGGTCATGCAAGTGATCAAGACCTGCCCCTGGTCTCTCTCCTTTAGGTGTACGACTAATCATAACCAAATCTTGAATGGACTGTCAGGCGTAAGCTACAGCCTCAAGTAATCTGCTCTCTCTCACTGCTTCATCTACTGCTATTTTCTTTCAGGGACACATAGTCAGATCTTCTCTTTGAATTCCCTTTTGGCCTTAATTGCAATACCTAGGGAGTAAAATTTTCCCCTTGGCCCTTCAGCAGTCAGCCACACTGTCATCTTCTGATTTGGCAGCATCTGAGTGAAGCACTAATCAAATCAAAACCAATTGACATGGGCACTTGACATTTCAGGAGCGCCCTGGTTCTTTGACACAGGCTATAATTAGGCACAGGGAGGGCAGACTGGCACAACCTCTGTATTTGTGGTGAGTTGTCTATGCATTTGTAGGAAGTGACATACACTAGGAAAACAGAAGACTCCTCAGGAAGAGTTAGCCCTTCTAGCCTGCCAGGAGAGCAGGTGTCTGTAGCACATGAAGGGCTGTTCAGCCTGGGGTGGAAATTGGAGAAGTCCAAACTCATGGAAGGTGAAAAGGCTATCAGGGAGTAATTGAGCACTCCCATAGTATTAGAGTTGAATGGCATCAAATGAAACTAGTACATGGCAGGTTCACCACCAAGAGCATCTCTCCACACCAGTATTAACTGAGCTGCAAAATTTCTTGCCAGAGAACACTGGCTGGAAAGTCACACAGCTCCCAGATAAAAACTTTGGGGAGGAAACCTGTCAAATACAGATCATGACCTCTGCTTCAGGCACTTAAATCCAAGGCACTGCAAGTTGGGAGCATACCACCAAATATAATTTTGTTATTACCTTTGCTTTATGTTTCCTGAAGATTGTAGTATTCCGTTGTTATATTAGTCTTTTAGAAGAGGCCAGATCCATGAAGTGACTGAGTATATAGACAGAAAGACTGCAAAACAGACACCCTTTGAACACAGGAGCCAGGCTCAGGCATCAGCTCCTGGGACTGAGACAGATTAGTCCTGCCCTATATTCTTAATGATGAAATCTGGCCTCACAGTCTCCAGTGAATGCTGGTTGTTGTTCTGGATGATGCTAAATCATATGAGAATACACAGCATGAATACAGTGTCTGCCAGGGATTTTAGGTTATCTTGGATCATTTTGCCCTAACCAAGCACCCAAATAACACATTAGATTCAGCTCTTTGTGTTGTGATCCCCAGGGTCACCTACGCTGCCCTGCTCTTTAGGATTCCCTTTTACCTGTTGGGAATTAATCACTTTCCAGTTCTGGAGCTGCACAGTAGTATATTAAAAAAAGAAACCACTGCTATGAGCAGTGATAGTAGGGAAATCTGGAGGTATGTCTTGCCTTGAGTGTGGCCATCAGCCTGTTGCTGACTGTAGAGAGCCAAGGTAAATACTGTGTCCAGCCATCACTTCTGCCTGCCCTCTGTCTTGCTTCTTACTCACTTGGCTTATTTTCACAGACAAAGCTGACAAAGCACCATCACTTAGTGTGATACACGTTTCTTTGATTGCACTGGGAATAATCTTTCATTACTATAAGCTTTTTCAATTTTCTTAAGGCCTTTTACCACTTTGCCAGCGTAGCATAATTTATTTTGTTGAGCGGTTTACACATTAAAGTGTGTGAAGTTTTATTTATATGTCTCTGATGAGTTCCTTCCTGGCTAGTGGATCGGTGCTGTGGTTTGTTTTTTTTTTAATGTAGTTTTCTGCTTTCACAATGCAATTTTTCACCTAAAAATGAGACTTCAAACCTGCTGACTTCTGCCACCTCACACCAGTTCAATTCTCAGCTCCAGCAGATTGAGTAGAGCCTGGCATCCTCCCTGCAGCAGGAACAGAGCTGAGGACCCTTCAGAGAGCAAACTGCAACTTTTCCCTCTGAGGTGCTGTCCTTTGGTTTTCTGGCTTCATGCCTGTAGTTTAAGTTGCGTATTTTTTACATATATTTTTATATGTAGTTTTAAATGTTTGGTCTCTCTTAACTCTTGCCTTTAAGACTGAAATGGTTCCTTCTTCCCCATATATCCTCCTCCCTCTTGAAACTTAAGCTTTTTGTAAACTATGTAGCAAAGTGTGGGCATTAAGTGTGGTTATAGATGACTGTGGGTGTATTCATATCAGAATACAGGGAAAATGACAGTGACTGAGAGCTTGTGCAGCACCTCAGGTAGGACAGACCAAGGCACAGCCAGAGCCATCAGGCACTGCCCAGTTCCCACTATTAATTGTGAAAGAAAGAAGGGGATACACTCCTCCCAGATTGCAGTCACAGCACATCACTTAATCTACCATAAATGCCTTTTGGGAAGTGCCCAGGTTCAACTGAGAGCCATTTTTATGTGAGGCTTAGGGACTGGGTTTCTTAATAGAAACCCAAACCATGACAGAACACCTATGTTTGTCAAAAGAGTAAGCATTGAGTCTATTGGTACTAAACTAAGCTGGCTAACAAAAATTACAGCTAAGTTCAGAGCATTTAAAGTTCTGGCAGAAGAGCACCTTCTGTCTTTGCCCTGCCTCAGTGGCATCCTGTTTGGTAGATTAGACCCTTGGAAGTACTGTGCATACTTCACCACCTTTTGGACTGGTAAGAAGAAAAAGGAAAATAGTATTTGGAGGAGGCTAAAGAGTGTATGGTAGGCAACACCAGGAGAAAGGAGAGCTTGTTGTTAGATGCACAATCATCACCGTGAGTGGATTCACCTGCATTCACCTGAACTGACTTTGCAAGCCTCATGCACTCACTCAGCTCCAGGTCCTCCCTCGTGTACCATCACCCTCTGACCTCCAGCTGCAGGAAAGCACTGGAGCAGCTCATTAGGCAGGACCACAGGTGAGTCGTTAGGACAACCTTCCCACCCTTCCCCTTGGATGAGTGCCACCTGCACAGATGGCTTCCTTTTGGCTCTGCTTTCTGCTGAGCTGGACCTATTAGAGCAGGCCTCAGATCAAATCTGCCTTTGCAGAGCTAGCTAAAACAGGGCTGTGTGACTAGTTGTGAAAGAGCATCATGTTCCCTCGTAAGTATGAGGCTCCTTTCCTCTGGTTTGGGGTATTTTACCTGCTTGCTGAGGGTTTTGAAGGTTGCCAGGAGAATAGGAAAATATGTCAAACAAAAAAATGCATTACAACATCTAAAGAGGGTAAATTAAAAGCTGAATGGGCTGTTGAAATACTAATTCAGGCAATAGGAGTGGCTGATCATTAACTTTTCTGTAGTAGACCAGGCAGTGCTATAAAAGCATATTACTAAGATTAATTAACTTAGCACCATAACACCTCTTTTAAGTAGGTGGATTACCTCACTGAATAGGGAAAAAGTAATAGAAAGGAGTACTCTGTGGAAGTTAATTGTAAGTACATCAGCTGCACAGAGCCCCACACCTATTTGTCCTCAATCACTGTATAAAGCTACAACAACAATACCCTCCATAGCTTTGAGCAAAGCATTTTCCCTGCTATTAGTGACCAGGTGGGATTTGTGATCATGATATCCCACGTGGCAGCTCATCCCTACAGTTATTAGATGTTTTACTACTCATTTCTTAATTAAACACCTCTTTCTTTAGCACAACAGTGTAGTATAGCAGCAGGGAGCAGAGACTGAAGTCCAAAGATGATGGGAATTTACAACTATTTTCTTAACAGAGGCATCTAGCAATGTTATGAACTAGTACAAACCAACCCCAGTTAAACCAGAAGAAGGCTTATAGCCAGCCAAAGTCTTAGATGCCAAAACTGGACAGAGGAAGCTGCAAGGAACACTTAGGTCAGTCTAGGAGCAAACATACAGGTTAAACAAGCATGGACCTAAACTGCTAACAGCGGGTAACCACTGAAGTGCCATGGGATGGAAGATTTCATGCAAAGAAAAAAAGGTTCCTATAGGTCTTGGAAGATAAAAATCTCCTTTTCCAGTTTCAACTTTTTACATAAAAGAAAAAAAACATGAGTTTAAGCCACGTAAGCATGAAGCACTTTACCTTTTGCTTCCTTTAGCTCTGAGCACAACTGTTGCCCTCCGTCAACAAGCTTCCTTGGGGAAGCAATTCCTTTGATGCTCCCTCTGTCCGTGTCACACACTGCATTTGTTCACAGTTTTGCAGGGAATACATGTGACTAAATATATGAGAGAATTACCAGGGCTGTTCCCGTGCTTTGCATGTGTTCATCTGAGACTCTCTGGAGCTGTATGCTTTCTTCAGCATGATGAAAGCTCTTGGGGGTGCTCTGTCAATCTGGTTTGTGGTCCAGGCTAACATTCTTTGTGCTGTAATTTTACCTGCTGTAGGGAAATTCCTCCTGCCAGGAGGGTGATTGGTAGTTCATGAAACAGGTCTGTATGGGTTTGGCTGGGTCTGTTCACTTCACTGCTCCTGCCAGCCCTTCTTTTTGAGAGTGGGGTTTGCTGATGGGGCTGGGACCTCTCAGGTAGTCATAGGACATTAAGCCTCCAGTACTGATGTCTCAGCTGGACTATTTTATCTGGTCAGAAAGTCCTATGGGGCCAGTTGAGATCACATAGCTTGTAATTTTATAGCCAGAAATTATTAAAATAATTAAAGTAATAATAATAAACCTTCACTTACTTTAATGTCAGATCTTTCTGACAGTGATGATTCCTCCAGCTTGCACATAACTCCCATAGCCTGAAACTCTTCTGAATGAGTCCCATGCCCTCAGTTCCACAATCTCAGGGGTAAAACCTGAAAAGCTGACTTCAACTTCTCAAGAGGTGAAAGGCTTTCTGGGCCCTCATAAGAGATTTCATTGAATGCGACAATCTTTCCTTTGGAAGCCAAGTTATTAAAATGGCAAAGTCAAGCACTGTCAAAATCATGGCAAATGCTGTGAGCCTGTCACTTTGAAATTGCAGGGGCAGAAGGTGAGAAACTTGCCTGCTGGTCAGGGAACTTTCTGAAGGCTCAGTTACTCAGACCAGGCTGATTTTTATTATTATTATTATTTAATATGTTTTTTTAAGAACTATACTTCCGTTACCCCCCATTTGTCATAGGCTCAAAGCAAGTATCACCTAATATAGATCAGGTGCCATGGTAATGTCACATCCCAGAATAACCTTTTCATTTGACTGTGCCTTTGGTAAAGCAAGGAAGCCTGGAAGCTTTTTCCTCATTCTGTGTTCCTCCTCAGTCTTAGCAAGCCCCAATTGTAACACAGTGGCACGTTGGTTTTGTTTTATTGGTCTTTTTTTTCCCCAGGAGATATGAATTAACAGAATACTTTCAGGACAGTGCTTAAGATCTAGGCAGCAGGACAGTCCCTGTCCAAACACAAAAAATGACTGGAAGAATAACCAGTGCTGGGTGTGAGCTGGCTACTGAACCGACAGCTGCCTGGGATGTGCCCATAACATGCTCTGAGGCTGTTCAGAATTTTGGGATTTGGTTTTTTTTTATCTGGTGCTGCTGAAGAAGCTTTCCTTTCCCTGGTATTTTAAAGGCATGTGTTGTGACCTGTCACTTGCTAGATTTGTTTGATATGAAATCTGAATCTGGCTATGGAAAAGCACACTGCAGGAATGTGTTTATTTTGCTCTCTGCTGGAGGTAACACCAAACAGCTTAATTTCCAGTTTTCTTGTAGTTTCAGCTCAGTGTTGTGTTGTATAATAATCACATTTAGGAGGAAAACTGTCATGTGTGGTCTACAAATAGAAGGCCCAGAGCCTGCAACTTTGCTTTAGCTTCTCCCGGGCAAACAGCCATGTTCACACAAAACTTGTTGCAGAAATGGTGCTGGAAACACCAAAGCTCAAATTCACATCTTCCTTAGTCACTATGGGCTTCTCTAAGTCACATCTGCTGAGACTGTTGGCTTCATCAGCTGGGAAATACTCTCCAGATTGCAAAATACCAAATGGATTTTAAGGCCACTTACTCCTATTCTAATTAAAGAAATCAAACCAAACAAGCAATGGAACCAAAGCAAAACCATTTTTTAATGCTGCTTGGCTGCAGAGAGGTAAAACGGAATCATTAGCTTTGCAAATGATTTGCAAATGATTTGCAAAACACTCCCTCTGTTTAAAATAACTGTTGGATACATGCAGAGAATGCTCTCAGTTCAAATGACAATATAAAGGTATTGAGGGCTAAATTAAACAGCTGATGTTTGTTCAAAGCTTGAAGAAGGGAAAACCTGGACAAGCACTGCTTTTTGTTATTCATAAACTTGTCTTTTTCCAGGTCAGGACTATTCTTAATTAAGAAAGCATTTTCAAGTATATATATATTACATGAAAAATTATTTTATATAGGTAAATTTCTGTGTATAATTTCTCTATTGCAGCAGACCATAATGTCAGAGCTAATGTTTTTTTCTTCTTACTGACATGAGAGCAAATTAAACTCTACCTTATTTCTCTAGTTTGTTTTTTTTCTTTTAAGTGACCAGTCTAGTTTTTATTGTACGTGGCAGGAGCAGTCTGAGGACTCTAGCTAGAAAACATCAAATAATTTTCAAAAACAAAAGCATCTTCCATAGATTTCTTTCCTGTAGCTTTTCAGTAAGAAGTCGAGTGTTGTCTGAGCTCCCCAAGCACAAGGTCATTGCCACCTGCAGTGGTTGGTGATGCCTTTCCTGCACCACAGTGTGTGTGTTCAGTGCAATGTTTTGTGATTGTGAACACCAGCTGGGAGGTTAGCATTCCTGCTGGAAAGGAGCACAGCCTGGCTTATGGTCTGGGGTGCTGAGGATGTGCAGTAGGAGTTAAATCATAGAGTGGATCTCTGGCAGGGTTTCCAGGAGCTGAGCAATGATAAATGGGGACTCTCTGAGTTAAGTCAATGACAGATTTTACTAAAGACTCTCTTTTTCTTTGTACTCAATCTCTGTCCTTAAAATTAATGTTACTTGTGGAGATGGGTACATTATGTGTGATTTTTGCTTCTCTTTGAAAACCACCCCATTATAAGGAAACTGCATCAGTATTTTTCCCCACATAAGTGAACAAGGACCCCGGCATGTCCACATGTCGTAAGAGAGGACACCTGCTGTGTATTTATATATTTATTTATGCTCTTTGACTATGTGTAAAAATACAGTTTTACCTAGACCATACTATAACCACTTGAATGAGAATTGGGAAATAATGAATGTATTTTTTCATTCCCAAAGATAACTATTGAAGTTAACTATCCTACACACATTAGCACTTGCATTTCTGCCTCAGGCAGCTCAGGGAACAGAATTATTCGTGTAAACTTATTCTAGTTATGCAGCTGTACATCACTCTGTACATTGAGAGGAGAGAAAAAAATCCTAAGGCTTCATGTAGCAGCACTGGAGGAATTTTACCAAGCATGTGGCTGTATAATCCCATGCCTCTGAGAGCAGATTGAGTCATCCGGGAAGTATTTGACATAGTCCTGCTTTTAGCCAAAAGCTTTTGCATTTAGGAGAATACATATCAACAAGTAAAAACAAGATCCTATATGTAAAGTCAGTGTTGAGGACCAGATTTTGAACTGCTATAAACTTGACTCTATTATTATTATTATTACTTTTTACCAGCAGAGAATCTACTCAAGCTTATGAATGGTACTTAGAAAATGACTTGATAGCGATTTGAGAGACTGATTATGAGCCTGGTGTAGTTTAACTGTATTTACTGGCACTCCTGTGATACTTGCTTTATTAAGCATAGTCATTCTGATCATTAATTTCAGCATGGAATGGTCTATACAGGCTTTTGTGCATTAGCCTAAGTGATTCCTCACTAAAGAAAGAAATCAGTACTTTAGTGCGGTACTGGACATCTTTGAAGTTTGCAAAATTTAACTGCCCAGATGTTTCATGAAAGGCTTTCAATTCCGATAGTATTTTCAGCCTGGCTGCCTACCAGAAAATAAATACCCTTCAATTTTTCATGGAGCCAGGAGACTCTGACAGAGTTTTCTCTTCCCTGCCCCCTGCCTCGCTATCGGTACCGAGGTGCCAGAGTGACACCGCGTGGCCACAGGAGGGGCAACACAAAGAAACTTCAGAAATAAGAGAATAGAATTTTATCCTAAATACACATCAGGACTTTGTCTTGTCGCAGTCCTTCTGAGATAATGTTTGCTATAGCTCCACTCCCTTTATTTTCGTATTAAACCCCAACCACTAAGAAAGAAAACAAAATCTATTAATTACTGATCCAAGGAAAAGTACCAGATTTTCACACTGAGATTAAAAAAAGAAATAATAATACACTTGCTTGTAGTATTTCAGATTTTATTTTACTATGCGTGATTATTTCTTTGACGACTTTTAAGAAAGACTTTTCTTCCTCAGAAGGAACATAAGGTAGTTTAAGCTTTCTCATCCATCGGCTGATTTTGTGTTCTACACTGTTTTGCTTCTTCTTTTTATCCTTTTGCTTGTCACCAAAGGATGCTGAGTAACTTTTAGCTTCCCAGCAAGTCAGTAGTTTCAGTACATCATAGGATGCGATTCTGAGCTGGGTGAAGTAATTAGTAGAAGCTGTAATTCCTTGTCCTAAGATTACAGTTTTAAAATCAAAATAGATCAAGATAAATCTAATAGAAGAGAATCTCCTCCTTTCTTGCAGTCAGTGAGTTAATAGATATTTCAGAAAGATATTTCTGCATTGGGGGGGGAAAATTGGCAGGTGTCAGGCACATTTGTAATCCAAAATATTATACACTCAGAGCCCAGAGCAAACATAGTTCAAAAGCAGCTGTGAAATATTTACATTGCTGTCCGTGGTTTACACAGCAAGGGGTTGAAATGGAGCAGAGAAGCTCAGACTTGCTCTCGCTGAGTGATGAGAGGCTGTTCTGAGGTAACACAAAAAAGGTCAAGATCCTGTGGGGAAGCCACTGAAGAGACCCACGAAGAGGGACATTAAGAGACTTAAGTCTTTTCCCTGCCTTCTTTCACCTAGTCAAATCCTTCCTGATCTCCACAGGGGCCTGAAGACCTGCTAGGCCACCGCAGTAAAGTCTTCAATCCATTAAGAGAACCTATAGGGTGAAAAGGACTGACCTTTCTTTTTATCCCCCCATGCCACCAACTGAGAGTATTTTAGAGCCTGAGCCTACCTCTGATAAGAAAGAGTCAAGATGGGACAACCTCAGGTTATAGATAACCCTCCTCGATGTCTTTAGTCCTCACTGGAAGCAGAGTCAGCCTTGGCTTGGCTATGATGTTCTTCCTCTAATGACTGTGAAGGAGAATAGCCTTAAAAAAGGTCCATCTCTGGTGCCTCTTAAGGCAACAGATTAGATAAGAGAGGGGAAGAAAAACAGCACTGAAGGGTAGTTGGAAATGGAGGGAATAGCAATGAGGACTTTTAGAGATACAGCCACAATCTTTTTTTTTCTTTATAACACAAAAAACCTCTTCCTAAAGACCAACAATTGGCAGGAAAAGTGATAGTTAATGGGTCTTGTGCAAAGAAAAGCAGTAGGTGCAGAGCAAATCAAAAAGAGAGAAGCTCTTTTAGCCTGATTTGGGTTAGAAGGGCCCATGAGCATCACTTACTAAGCAAGTCTAAGTTGTCATGGGAAATACATGTTCCTCCAGGACTAAGGATCCGGCTGGAAATTACCCAGATCACAGGTCTGGAATCTCAGTCAAACACATTGCCTTGCACTCACTGGATATTTTTTGAGTTGTAGGCAGGACCTTTTAAAAATTAAATTCAATAGATGGCCACTTTAAAAATAGTCTTGGAAAATATTTCCTAAAACAACCCCCTCCAACAGTCTAGTCTAAACCTACAGAGGTCAGCAGAAAGGTTTTCACTAAATTCAAAGAACTGAATATAACTATTCTTGTAAAGCCACTAATTATCCCCAAGGGCATAATTCCTGTCACTTTAGCAACTGGAGAGCCCAGCTACACCTCCAATTCTTCTATTAAAGGCGGCAAAGGCAGCCAGCCACCTCTACAGGAGATATAAATTTATGATCAGTCGATTAATTTGTTAGCAGCAGCATCAATAGAGACTGTATTGATTCAAACATGAGGAGAATATATTGAAATATCCAGGCTGAAGTAAAATATGCCCAACAACAGAGGGGAACACTGAGTACCCTGCTGACATTTCCATGTGAGGAGAGAATGCTTTATACAGGAATACAGTGGGAACAAAATCAAAAGCCATTACCTGGAATCAGCCATTGATGCAGCCAATGTAAACCAGAGCAGCTGGTGGTCCAAGCAATGGGAAATTTTTAGATTACTCCATAAATTGATGCAGCTTGTCAGAAAATAAGGCGAGGAGCTTGGATGCGAGTGAAGCTTAATGAAGTAGGGCCTCTATATCAGCATTTCCTTATTCCTACTCAGTCTTTACAAAGCTGGTGCAAAATAAAATCAAACTGAGCCAGTGGTAGTGCTGTGCTTTCATGCAGGTCTGTAGGCACCAAGCAGGAAATACTGCTGTTCAAAACTGGCTCTTCAGAAGCAACCCTACATACTGACATGGGAACACTGGTAAGTTCTCAATCATTTGCTGCAGAAGCTTTATTTGCTGCTTAAAAGTAATTTTAAGTATAGCAAATGCAATTGCATTGTGACTGAATAGGTATCTTCTTTCTAACTCCATTAGGTACATTTCCCATGCCCACTGGACCAACATAAATCTTACACTCACCCATGCTTCAACAGATGAAGTGGCAAAGGAGCACTTTGTGGTGTGTGTTCCTGAGCAACTGAAGGTTCCTTAGGTAATTAATAAGGGGAGGTTGTTTACATGATCCTTTTAGCAATGGCACAATGGCTTGACATCCCCTCCCTCCTAGAGAAAACCGATTATACAGATATGGGAAACAGATCCGCACACAGTGAAAAGCTGCAGTCAGTCCTCTTTTAGCACCACAGGGATTAAACCAAAATTGTAGTTCCCAGCTGCTGCAGGACTGTCTCAAGGCAGTGCCTCCCCAGCCCCTAAAGCCTGGTATCTCCCTGGGCTGTTCTGTTAAGAGCAGCTTTAGTCCTCATTCAGAAACCAGCTTATACATAAGGGACACATTCCAACTTTGATTGTTCAGAGGTGTGCAGCATTTTCCTTCATTTAATAAGATTTTTTTAAATTATTAACTTCCTTCCCCTTGTCATACACATTATTCTTATGTCTTACCCTTATTCTCTTTGACACTAACTGCACCCAGTGTCCCACAGCACGTAACATCCTCATTTCCTAGTACATTCCATGCTCCAGAGGCCTGAGCTCGGCCAGATGCAGGGAATACACTCATCTGGTTAATGCTAATGCAGAGCATTCCAACCTCTGGGTGGGAAGTGCTGGGTATTAATCTTCCTGGCGTTGCCCTTACCTGAAGCATCATCTTTTCTCTTCCGTGAAACTTCTTGCTTCTCCTACCCCAGTAAATCCTGGGCAGAGAATATGATTTGTAACAGCACACCCAGCCAGGGGGGGTTTATAATGAGAGCCTCTGAGGACATTAAACAGACTTACACTTTTCAAGGGCAAGCATGACCCTAGAAGTGGCTAATGTATGACAGGAGAAAATATTTAAGACAAAAAAATAAGCGAGAGATAACCACAGTTATGATGAAATTGCTGGGGATTGTGAAAACTGGATAAGAAGAAAATGCATGGAGAGATGAGTTGTGCATGGTTAGTAGCAGCAGTTCCTGGAAAAGGTGTATCTCCTGGCCCTGTTCCATCTCCAGGTGCCATAATGGCACCTAAACAACAATAGGAAAACACACACGAGAAGATAAGTCCCTGGGAAAGAACAGATTGTAAATGAAACTTTGAAACAGATTATGTCTACAGCACAGCCAACCCTGCTCTGCCTGTCCAAAGGAAAGAGAGGATGGATTCACTGAATTCTTGCAGCAAAAGTACTGGCCCAGGAAGGACCACTTCTGACCCCAACACCTCCTCAGAACATGAAGAGGTACAGGGATTTTTTTTTTTTTTTGCAACAGCTTTTGCAATATTTATCCCAATCAAGGATTTAGAAAGTCAACTTGTTCTTTTTTGTTCCCCGTAAAATCACTAATTTTTTAAGAACCACTTATTTTAAAAGCAGCAGATGGCAATACCAAATTCTCACTGAAATTAATTACGTCTGAGGAAAATAAAAGCAGCTGAACTCAGTCTACAAGTACCTAGTAGGTGGTTGGCTGTTTGGAAAAAAAAAAGCTTGCTTTGCAACTTAAAAAACCCCATCACCAAAGCTCTAATTTGATCCTGTGTAAAATCCTATTCTTGTATATACCAAGCTTTTTCATCTACATTACTTCCTAATGGGATAGAGGACACACAAGTTAAGTAAAACACCAAGATAAGTTTATCATTGCCAGCTGGGGTTTTCCTGTGCTCTGGTAGAACACATGATACTGAGCAGCCACAGCACCAGAGGAAATACTGAAAATAACACTACATTATGGAACCTTATTTTAAAGGTGAGCAGACCACTTTTAAATAAAGTAATTCCACCCCCAGTTCTTACAAGTTAGAAGAAAGCTACTGCAATAGGTAGCAATAAATAGGTTTGCTGATGATCACCCAGGGGGTTAAACCCCACCACCCCCCCTCAATGTGCAAGGCACCACCAGTTTTTACCAGCATAAAATGGAATCTTAAATGGCCAAAACTTGAACATTACAAACCTTCCACATGCCAGGTCCAGCAGCAGGGCAGTTACAAAGAGTCAGTGATGTATTTTTCCCTAAAGGGAGTGATCTGCCTCATTGACAACTTTGATAATGTTTTAGAGTAGAGCTGTTGTTACAGGAATCATGTCTCTGAGTATGGCATTTGGCACCTGATGTGACCTCAGGCACAGATGGACACTTATGTTCCTTCCCCCTTCCCATTTGCTTGGAGCACTGTAACAGTTCATTCAGAGCTACAATGATGTTACACCACCAGTTGTAACAGTGCCTGGGTAGACAAGGATTGCAGACTCTTCAAATTATTGTTTAAAAAGCAGCTTTCTTTAGAAACTTTAGTACTTTGGTTTGTTAGACAGGCTAAAGTGTTCGCCATATGACATGAAATTGAGACAGAAACCAGCTACATACAGAAGAAAACTCAGGCTTAACCAGTATTGCAAACAAAAAAATTAGTTTGCCTGTCCATTAACTTCTGGTTTTTAGAGCACTGGCAGGTTCCCCTCTTTTCCACACACCAAGGTAACTAATTAGCACCGGCAACACAATCCCTTGACCTGTAAAGCCCATATCAAGTCATTAAATTCAAAAGCAGACCAATTAGGTCCCTAATACTTGGCCTTAAAATTGCATCCTATCACTGGTGTTAACAGGAGAAAAAAAAAAAAAAAAAAGTCAGCCATCACAATTTTCTTCCCCCTGCCTTCAATTAAGCAACTTTTTAAAGTAACATACAATCAACTATTAGCACATACATATTTGAACTTTTTACAGTACTCTCACCTGTTCAGTTAAATGCTGGGGAGCTTTAAAAAGCTCCTGTTGTAATTATGGGAAAGTCTATAGCCATTGTAGTATCTGAGTCTTTGATTGCAATTCCTTGCAGTCATGTTAAGTCAACATTTACTTGACTATTCCTATATGAAGACAGACTGGTTTCCAAATTCAAGTATAATCCAGGGGATTCTCTGATTCTCATTAAAGTAGAACTGCATTACTAGTAGCAGGTGGAAGGGGCCCTGCTGGGCAGTTATACATTTGTATAGATAGTCCATGTAAAATTTAAGATAACATACCTTAACTGGTCCAGGAGTTGGAAATACGCCAATTTACTAGTTCGCATGCCAACATCTAGGTACATTCTTGGGCCTTCCAGAAAAGCAAGGGATTTTTCTTAAATACAGACTTGCAGCTGCCTTAAAAAACTCAAACCCTAAAATTAGTTTGGCCATTTACTTTACTGTAGTAAGCTGCAATTCTTCAACATCTCAAAGTACACATCCCTTGCCACATCAGTTGCCATGCTCAGGTCAAATTGGAGCTGAAATCACACAGAAACAACTCAAACTTGACAAGAATTTCTTATCCTATCAAGAACAACAATGTAGTGTTAGCAGCTTTTCTTAGCCAAGTGGAACCTCACAAGTGCATTCCAAAGAAAACACGAGTCCTCTTGCAGACCAACCATAGTCTGGAAATGAATTCAGTCCTTCACTGGGTTTAAAGCTTTATTTATAGAAAGATGACTGCATTAATTGCAGGAATATTTGCATTGTATTTGAACTCAGCACTAAAAGGTTAATATTTACATTTAGATAACACTTAAACAAAACAAACTGAAAACAGCCACAGTTTTAGAGCAGAAAGACAGACAAAGATTACAGACTTAAGAGTGAAAGTAATCACAATTTTTTCATTGTGAATGATTTAGTCCAAAGGTCTGTTATTTCTTAATCAGACTAGCAGGAAGAGTGGATTTGTCCAAGTCATCAAAATATGGATGGTTCAAGGCCATTTTGCCAGAAATTCTTTTTGCAGGATCATAAATTAACATTTTCTGAAAGGAAAAAAAAGAAACACACTCCTTCATGAAATGTGAACTAAAATCATGTCAAACAGGTAGGTATTACCATAATAATAATCATCAAGTAACCATAAAGACATTTTCCCTCTTTGTTCCATGATTTCTCACAGCTGGAGAGGTTATTTGCACCTACAAGTCAGTGGTAGGGCAGTAGCAGTGCATAACAGAATCACACATACCCTCCTTGTTCAGTGACCAAGCCCTTCCCTGGATCTGAGTTCCACATGCACTGACTAAATCCAGAACCAGCATCAAGTGGCAATAATTATTTGTCTCACCTTCTTACTAAGGGAAATTAATAAGCTTTAGGCTGTTAAAGCCCCAAACATCTTATATTTGTTTCATTACTCATACTGAAGAAAGTGCTGTCAAATTGCTTTTACTCAGCTTGGTGAAGAACTTTACAGTTAAAATACAAGAGAGTGATCACAGTTTCAAAATCCAAACAGGAAAGTAGATTACAAGCACATAGAACTGAAAAGAAGAGTTAAAACTTGAGTTTCTTTGCAATAAGTTATTTCAACTGAATACCTCAGTAAAGGGGATGAGAGCACAAAGAAGGGGTTTCATAGCCCCAGAACTTTCTAATTCAGGCAAAAACTTTGTTTTGCTAGCAGTTAAAAAAAAAAGGCATCTACAGTTTATAGCATACAAGGGGTCAAAAAAGGAATGAAGCATTCAGCACTTTTCTACTAGACCCAAAACTAGCAAAGTCTCTGCAAAGTCTTTGTCTCCTTAATAAAGGACAGCCCATTTCAAAAATTTAAGTAATCAGGATTCTACCAGCTGCCTCTCCCTCATCCCCACAAATTTGTCTTCCAGAACAAAACTTAACCAGTATTACTCTGCCCAGTATCCAGTCTTGACATTTAACTATCTTTACACTTCTTCCTACAGGGACCCTTCCAAGTCGATTTAAGCTTCTGAATTTGCATTTATATTCTCTGAACCTCTGCCAAATACCACTCTGCCTCTAGATTTAACCTTGCAGGTCCAGTTTCACCTTGTGACAGGTTCCCATTAGCTGTAACCCAGAACAGTGTCCTATAGTAAATACTGATATCAAAGGGTCCCTTAAAATCGACTCAAAGAGGTAAATTTCTCTGTAAAAGGGATGGTGTGACACTGAGACTACAGCACTTCAGCTGCTGGTTGAAGTGACAATTTCTTCCATGAGCAGTCTGGAACGTAGTTTTTTCTGGAATCTATTGTCTGTTCAAAGCTTTTGATGACAGCAATTAAGTACTTTCAAAAGCTGGCAACAGAAATCATTTAGCTTATGAAGGTCTTAAATTTACAACCTCACTCGAACAACTTGAATTACACATTTTTGTGTTAAGACATTTTCAAAGACAGCTACTTTACATACTAATTATTTACATGTGTTCTGTTACTGCTTCAGGCTTAAAAGTGCCATAGGAAACAAAAGGATTCCCATCAGGAATACCACTGTCACCAAGCATTATTAGCAAACTAAAATATCAACATTTATTGAATTAAGGCAAAACTGTACAAGATCTTAGAGAATTTTATATGCTTTGAGACTAGCATTGAGGTTTTTTGCCTTTACTCACAGCAACCCAAAACATTGGTTTTACATAGTGAAGCCACACCTAAGCTCAGATGAGTGCTTAGCAGGTCAGTT
Source organism: Manacus vitellinus (assembly GCF_001715985.3). NCBI lineage: Eukaryota > Metazoa > Chordata > Aves > Passeriformes > Pipridae > Manacus > Manacus vitellinus. The sequence goes on from NW_021940818.1 coordinate 542,322, forward strand.
TAAGTGTATGGACAAGATTCTCTTGCCAATCAAACAATTTATTTTAGTTTGTAAATACAATCAGTAACAATTCTATTTCAAACTGATTTAATAATGATGCTGTCAGTGGTCATGGGGGAAATGTGTCAGCCTAAGTCACTTATCTGTATAAAACAATTCTGCTGCAACATTTAGAGCTTCCCAAGACAACTACATCTTTAACAAATGTTCAGGTTGTCAATGTAAATTGTGGCTCTGTTCACACACCCCCCAAAAAAACACCAAACCAAAAAACAAAAACAAAAAAAACAGAACTGAGAAACTGTGGTCATTTGAACTTCTTGGACAACACTCCTTCATTCAGAGTATTTTGCCACAGCCGTACCAATATGGTTAAAAAGTAATTTGTGACTGCTTAAAACCATGAGCCACATGCACAGGTAATGGCTGTACAAGGCTGCCCCTGTACCAAGGTGGTTCTGAAGTGTCAGCTTATCTTATACACAGAGCACCCACCCCACAACCCACAGGTAAGACTGCACTGTGTAAATGCAGCTTTAGAACAGCCAAAGGACAACCAAGATACATTATTACACTTCAGTATATCCAAGAGCACACCTAAGTTGTGACCTAAATTAGTCCACAGTGGCAGCACAGAGGCTGGGAGAGCACTAAATGGAAAAAGCTGATGAAGAGCTTATCAATTAAAAGCCTGATGTGGTAGTTTAACTGCATGGCCACAGAACTAAAGGAAACTCACACTTGACACAAAATATATCAATTAAAAGTTAATACACCACAGCCAAAAATCTTTAACTCAAAATTTAAAGGCAATTGAGACAGACATTACAGACAGACAAACTAAGTCTCTGGTCTCACAGCTAATCAATACATTCAGCTGTTTCCATCACTGTTTATTCAGTTAAGACCATCACAGAAGTTAAATCAAGATGAGCCCACCAAGATTAATCCATATGCTACCATAAAAAACATTTCCTACTGGATCAGCAGACATACAGCCACATCACAGTTAGTGCTGGCAGCAGCAAGGTGATAGTTTATGGGCAGGAGCCTTCACTTTAGATCTGGTTGTAAAAGCTCATCCTCACTGTCAAGTTGTACCGGGCTTATTAGTATAAAAAAGCTGAGGCATAACTTGTTAATGTGAAAAGTAGTCTGATATTATTTATGAAAGGAGTGAATGTCACACAGGGTGTCAGTTCTACAAGAATGAAAGCTCACCCCACTGCTGATAATTTGAAGATCTCCATATCTCCCTTCTGGCCACAGCTGATTAGTGTAGCTTTCTGTATTCTGGAGTATGTGAAACAGCCCCTTTCGGTTCAGCAGTTTAAGAAAGAATACTTACAGCCAGCAGATCAAGTCCATCTTTATCCAAGTTTTTGACATGTGTTTCAAGGCTGACAGGTTTCCATTTTGGGAATGTGTTCTTATAGTCTTGCAGGGATTCCACATCAGGCCATACCTCATTGTTGGGGGTCCCTAAAGCTCTGTGCAGGCATAAGCAGAACATTAAGCAGTTTAGTCTGAAATGTGTATGCATGACTATGCTTTTAATGAGCACACAACTGTTGTGTGGTGCCACACAGGTAGCAGGGAAGGTTCAGCCTAACATACCTGAAGATTCTGAAGATCTGGTCAATCTCTGAATCCCCATGGAAAAGAGGCTTTTTAGTTGCTAGCTCAGCAAATATGGTACCTATGCTCCATATATCTACAGGAGTAGAGTAACGAACAGATCCCAGCAACACCTCTGGAGAGCGGTACCACAGTGTCACTACCTATTGAACAAGGCAAGTTGTTTAAGTTTGTAAAATCAGGTCTCCTCCTTGACAGCAAGCACAACAGTTCATCTGTTACTAAGCAGCATTCTCAGCTTCTTTGGTTAAAATAATAGCTGGTGCTAGAAGTTTTAGTGAAAATACTAGTTTAAAACTGAATTTGTAGACAAACAAGTTCCATTGCAGTAGTTTCTGCTGCAATCCAAGCAGTTGCCTACACTACTTCCCAAAGGGCAGGAAGCCTTTAGCACCCATCCAGTAAAACCCTCAGACTTGAGTGCTTTGTGAAGCAAAAATGCCCTCATGAGACAGTGAGCAACAAGTTCCAGCCCATCTAAATCACTATCAAGGTAATAGTGGGATTTGTAAGATGCTTTGGAACTTCAGAATAAAATCACAGTCAAAGAGGTGGAAAACTGTTTTGGAAAACCAAAATACAACTTTCTGATTGTTTTGTTAGTTTACAACTTCAAAACATGCATGATTCTTTCTTAGTAGTAATCTAGTGAGCACTGTGCAAACCACCAAAAGTATGTTCCAACTCACTTCATGAGTGTAGACCCGCACTGGAATTCCAAAGGCTCGAGCCAATCCGAAGTCTGCCAGTTTAATCACCCCCTTGTCATCTATTAAGAGATTCTGAGGTTTCAGGTCTCTGTGCAGAACTCTCCTTGAGTGGCAAAAGACAATACCTTGCAAGATTTGGTACAGGTAACTCTAGAAAGGATGAAGTGGGAGGAAAAAACCAAAGGAGTTACCTTTAGTATTACCTCAGTGTCTGCAACACAAAGGTGTTCCCTTACATTAGCTCACCCCACAGTATTAGGAAATGGAGATCCAAAGCATTGCAGATAGAGTTAATATCAACCAAAAAGCCACAAAATTTATTTTTTAAGATTAGTTTAAGGCAGTTTAATCTCAGTAATTAAAAGAATTTGAAGTGGCATTTGAGAGCAAAACTCACATTTCATCTTATTATCCACAGCTGCTTATTTAACCTTTCATTTCTCCTCAAGGAGTTAATTATACTGAAAATAAGAGCTGCTTATAGCTTACTAGGTTATCCTTAGATTAACTTCCCTCCTATATTAAGAAATTGTCCTCATTACCTTAACACGGGAACGCTCCAAATATTGGCCAGATGGAATACTATCCAAATACTTCTTCAGATCCATGGAAAGGAATTCAAAGACAAGGTACAGTCTTGAATCCTGCATAAGAACATCCTGAAGACTAAAAATTGAGTATACAATTAACTCCACTGCAAAATGCATGGACTCAATTACATTTCCCCTCTCAACAGGGATACAGACATTTCCAGGTCTTCATTATGGAAGTCTTAAAAGTTTTCAGACATCAGCAGACTTAGTGAGTTATACTGTTATCTGGAAAATCAAGTGTATCTGAAAGAGTGTCACTGAGATAAAAACCTATATGCTTCCTCTTAAACTTATGTTCCCTCATATCAGACACAGGAAGCCTGAGGAAAAAATACTGTTGCCTTTAAAAACAAACAAACACCTGTGGGTGTTGATGCCTGACTTTGAAGCTGGCTTATTACAGCAGAGCCTGATTACTAGGAGGGTTTAAGGGAACATTACAGTAGGAACCTAGTAGACACAGTAGGATTTGCACACATTTCTAAGTATCTCCTTCATCCTTATTAGAGCTTAAGATTTCCTAAACCCAAGCATACATACACTGAGACACTACTTGGCTGCAACTTGGCCAGTTTTAATGCACAGTCAAGATCAAGTATTTTGCTACATCAAAGAGCAAAATTTTGTGGGGAAGACAATAGCTGCAATTAATTTCCACATGTCGAGTAGTCACTGATGGAAGTTTCACTTGTAGCTCAGATGTGCCAGCTATGACAGCACCATACACAACACATAAATTCCTGCTACAGAACAGCAGGGAGGAGATTGATGACAGGGGCTCACTTAAGAACACTCAAGTCAAATGCTCTATTCCAAGGCAGCAAATTAAATTTTGAGACTGCCTAAAGTAACAGCTTCAGCCAGTTTTCGTGAAGGATGCTGCATCCATTCTCACAATAACCTCCCTGAAGATAGAATTTACATAAATTTCTAAATCAGCAAAAATTTGTGAGATTCCTTGAATGGTGAGAGGCAGCATGAGGAAGGCTTAATTAAAAAACTGGTGAAATAATGGGATTTGGGAATTTAACAATTTGCTGCAAAACAGATACTGTATTAAGCAAAGTGGTTCTCGCCTCACTAAAACAGTGGGAAAATAATTTATTATCTGAAGGGACCTAGTACCCTTCAAAGTTTAGCTAAATACCAGTATATGCATACCAGACTATATTGGGATGATTCAGCTCTTTTAATAAAGAAATTTCTCGGATAGCAGTACTTGGAACACCTTCCTCCTCACTTTCTAGACGTATTTTCTTCATTGCAACCACCTGGCCTGTGGTTTTGTGACGACCTTTATACACAACACCATAGGTACCTGAACAAAAAGACAGTGAAACACATATAGGAAGTACCAGCTTCAGGTACAGATAAGTCATTGCAAATACGAACTGCTAACATAGGCAAAGTCCTTGCAAATCACAGAATATGCTGAGTTGAAAGGGACCCACAAGGACCATCAAGTCCAACTCTTAGCCCTGATTTGATTATGACCTACTGTTTAACTCTGGCAGTTTACCAAGCAATAGTTCTGTTTGTTTAAAGCATGCCACCCACTAACTGTCAGGGTACTTAATAGCCTGAGCATGAAAGGTGAATATTTGGAAGATGCAGTTGTAAAATCGAATACTATTTGAGTTTTGTGTTGATTAACTTCCAGGCAAGATCACAATACTGCCTCATCCCCAAGGGGTTATGATTTTGCCAATGATAGATCATATTAAAACACCGAAGGTTTAGCTGCAAATAAAAGTACTGCTCCTTCTGCAATCTAAGATCAAACCATCCATGGGTCTGATCTATAGAAATACCTCTGGCTCAATCCTCCATGTAGGGGAGAAGGTAGTGCTGTGAGTCTCAGCAGAAGCTAAAACTGGAACCACTATTAAATCTCAAATCAATCCATTTTAATTATCAGTGTTCACAGAAGTAGAACCCTCAAACCAAGACAGTGTAAACCTTCTATTTTTACTCTTCTTACTAGTCCCTCACATGAAGCTCAGACTAGTTTCTTTCAAAGATTCATGCACAAGGCTTCGGTTACAAAGCTTTGTTTGCAAGATCTAAGCACACACATTTTGCAATTACCTCAGAACACATTCTCAGAGCAACATACTTCAAATTCTCAAGTCTACATAGGATTAAAGCATTATAAAACACCCTGACTTCTACAGTTAACATAGGTTGGATTTCCAGTAAAAGGGGGCTATGACTAACATCTGCATTGAAGCCATTTTCTTAGTGCCTCACAGTAAATTAACCGTTAAAATTCACTTCTCCACAGAGGTTTACACTCTGCACTTTCCCTTGACAACCACAGTGCTTGGATATAATCAAAGCGGGATAATCCACAAAACCTACTCCCTATCAGCAGCTCCAAGCAAAAGTATGCCATGTAGCATAACTTCAGGAACAACTGGTAAGTTCATATATGCAGGAACAGGGGAGCTTCCAGAATTGTAAAGCTGGTTTCAGGACTCAGAACATATTCCCCTCCTCCCGTCCCCGGAAGAATATTAATTACACCATCAGCGTGAAGGCAGGCACTTTCTTGCACTGGTCATTTGTTTCCAGAGACCATGTAATTTTCAAAAGAAGGGCTGGTTGAAAGCTTTTACATATAGAAATAATTACCATAGAAAGCCACAGCCTTATTTAGCCAGATAGTTGAATCTCAGTGGTTCCTTTAATAGCCAAAGTGCACAGAGCTTCCGTGACACCCGATAGCTCAAATTGTGGAGCATTAGAAGTCTCACTGTTCCCCATACTTACCTTCCCCGATCTTCTCTATTTTTGTGTAATCGTCCATTGCTGTGGATATCCCTGAAACGAATAGGAAAAGGAAACAGCAAATGAGGGTGAACAGTTACTGTCCTGACCACAGCCAAGTCGCTGGAACTGTGCCAGGTCTTTAGAAGCTCGTTAGTTCTTACTAATTAAGGTGTAATGTGAAACACTGTTCTCCTCAAACAAACACCAGGGTTTTGAGTTCAAACTAGAAAACCTACATCCCGAAGTGCGAGCGGACACCAACTCAAAGGAGAAAGATATTTTTGTGTGTGTGTGAAGAAGAAAACTCCTGCACGGAATTGAAAAAAACACGCGCCGCCCACCAGTTTTACGTGGTTACTCACTCGCAGGAACCCTACTATGTAAAAATCGCGGGGTTCTGTGTCAGCCATGCCAGGGAACACCGGTCCCGTGTGTCAGGGGGTAAGTGCAGAGCACAGCCGGGGCCGGCCCTTCACACCTCCCGCGCTGCTCCGGACCCGCTCCGCCGGGCACGGCGGGGCTTCGGCACCGAGGTCAGAGGGTTTACGAGGTACTGGGCCGAGTCACCTACGGCTGCGGGAGGCCGCCGAGCTCCGGCTGGGGGAGCAGCGCCCGCTCGCCGCTCTGGGCGCCCCCTCCCCGGTCCGACCCGACCCCCGCCCCGCTCTCACCGGGCCCAGCAGCCCCGGGGCTCTCCGCCGCTGCCTGCCCGGCTGCCCTGGGCCCAGGAAGCGCGGGTGTCCGCGGTGTGAGCCCGGGGTTGCCCCGGCCGGGGTCGGGAGCGCGCAGCCCCGTCCCGTCCCCTCCTCTCCCCTCACCTGCGGAGCCGCCGCGCGCTGCACGAGCCGCCGCACAGGGACGGACGCGAGCGGGCGGGGGCGGGGCCGCGCCGCGTTCGAACCGTCCGCCCGCCGCGCTCCGCCAATGGCGCCGCGCCGCCACCGTTCAAACCGACCAATCGGCGCGCCCCGCGCCAAAGCGAGACTGCAAGGGCGGCTTTCGGCCGCCGCTGGGGGGGGAGAAGAAGAAAAATCGGGCGTGGCCGGGCGCGGCAAACTAAGGATGCGTCAGGCGTTCTCTTGGTTCGCGAGGCACAGCTGACGGCGTGGGCGGTTCAAAGTAGGCCGAAGCCCCGTGTCCCCCCGGACGGGGACGCGGGGGAGCTGGGACGGCGCGAAGGGTCGGACTGGTTCCAGTCACACAATTACAAACATGGGGCAGGCTGGGAGGGACCGCGTGGGTCATCTGGTCCCACCTCCCTGCTCTAGCAGGGTCATTCCAGAGCACACAGCACAGAATTGTGTCCAGCCAATTCTGGAGTATCTCCAGGGAGAGAGACTTCACAGCCTCTCTGGGCAATCTGCTCCAGTGCTCGGTCACTGCACAGTAAGGAAGTTCTTCCTCATGTTCAGGTGGGACATCAGTTTCTGCCGTTGCTTCGTGTCCTGTTGCTGGGAGCCACCAAGCAGAGCCTGCTCCATCCTCCTAGCTCCATCCTCCAAGCATCCCATCTTCATACACTGATACAGTTGATGAGCTCCCCTCTCAGTTGTCTCTTCTTGAGGCTGAACAGGCCCAGCTCCCTCAGTCTTTTTTCTCGAGAGAGATTCTCCAGTCCCTTGATCAACTTTGTAGCTCCCTGCTGGACCCTGATTGCTGCTGGAATAACACATTAGGCTGTTGGCATGGTCTGGGGAGCATAATTGTGTTTGGACCAGGCTAAGCTTTGGCTGCAGCTGCTCCTTTTAATCAAGTCTGTTACATTTGGATGCCATGGCCGGCCAGAGCATAAATTCATTATTTCTGGCTGCACGGGTGCTGATCTGTGAAGTGCTGCTGTGGCCTTTGAAGCTGCTTTTAAAGCATAGACACTAATAAAAGGCCACTGGATAACTTAATTCCCCAAAAGCCGGGACATATGTCTGTAGGGAAATTAAAGTTCTGTATCCCTGCTCCCCGATTAAGGACAATTAGTCCCTGTGCTATCACAGCTTCTGAAAGAAGGGTCGGGGACACAACGGGAGAGGCACCTGGGGGTTCTGCTCAGGGAGTGTTCTGCCAGCTGTGACCTCCCTCCATTGGTACCCAGGGAAATAGTGCTGCGCTACATATGTATTAAAGAAAAGCCGGGGAAAATACTATTCCAAACATTACAAAATTGTGTTACTGAGAAACTTAAACGCTAAATAGATTAGCAAAGTTAATGTGCTTCTAGTTTTATAGGTCTTTCTCTACAGGACAGTTGCACTGTGGATTCTGTGATGCTGCTGACCCACTCTGGCACCTGGTTCCCATCAGCACTGACAGTCCTGGGCCAACACCCTCCTGAGGAAACCTGCAGTCCCTGCAGGAGTGAGACACAGGCACCACTCCACACTGCTAATGTATCTGCATTTTTTAATTACTTCATTGCACTGGTTTACATCCTTCTTGAAAGATGGCTTTGTTGCTTGTCTTAAATGTAAGCAGGGCAGGCTGCTGCTGCAAAAAATGTTCAGCTTCTCCCTTAAAGCATTTCTTTGGGAGGGTGATTACAGCAGGCAGGAATATAGTTTATATTCTGTTTATAGTACACTTCCTACTTCTCACCCCTACCCCATGGCAAAGGCGAGAGGCAGCTTGTCCAGCTCCTCCTCCTGACCATGTTTTGGGGTAAAGCCCCTCCACTTTCCCTTCTCTTCTGCAAATTTTTGCCTCATATGGTGCCCACGCTTGCATGTTTCTGTTTAACTTGAATCATGTATTTCCACCACTTGCTGGGGATTTTACCTGCCTAGAACAGGGCTTTTGTATCTCTGGCAAATTCCATATGGAAACACGGCCTCACATCTCGTGCAGTTTGTAGAGAAAGGGCCCAACATGCTCTGCCCTGTACAGTCACAGAGAATCTCTTCCCTCTGTGTGTAACAAGTCCAGTGCAGCCAGGACAGGCTGGGATCAGCAGTGCACGTGGATCATCTGCACAGCTCAGGCAGAGTGTGGGACATGTCCCTCAGGCCTGGCTCTGCACCCAGCAGTGCCATCAGGGTGCTCTGCAGCTTTGGGGGAATTGCTTTCTATAGCCAGCACAGGACTGGAGCTACTGCTGCTGGACTAGTCCTTGTCCAGGGACCTTAGGAAGGTGACCAAAGTCCACCTTTTCCTTCAGAGAAAAAAAAAAACATGTCTGGGAAATCCCAGACATACGGTAACTCCAGTTAATTTGGTGGGATTGTGGTGGTGTTGCAGTATCATGAATATTCAGTACTATAAATTGGTATGTTATATTAAGATATATACAGATTCTATTTATATGTGAAACATACTGTGCCTGAAAGTACTGAATACACTGATCTGAATTTCCTTGAAAGTGACATCTTTTTTCTATTTTTAACCAGCTTCAGTTTAAATATATGCAGATGTTTCTTAGTTGTACTCAGACTGCTGTTTCTGTTGAGCTCTGAGTGGGGAAGACCAGGGGGCACCAGAAAGAAAGCTGGCTGAAGGAGAACAGCTCTCTTACTGAGGAGCCTGATAACCTTACTTCTATTTCACACGTGAGGAGACTCCAAGCTACCTTGCTTATGAGGCAGAGTGCATGTAAGTACAAACCTGTCATGGCATTGATTTGTCAAATATCAGTCTGACAGTTCTGCTTACTCTGCATTTTCCTCCCTCCCGCTGCTCTCTGTGTATCTTTAGGACACAAACCACGTCTCCTTTCCGACTGGATAGTGCTTATCCCTCTTGATCATTGCTTTGGACGTGGCAGGAGCTGATGATACTGCTTGAGACAAGCCATACAACTACATTTGTAGTGACTTTTGTGTTGGAAGGGATTTGCTGTTCTGCTTGAAGGAACAGTAGCAGTGAACCTGCTGACATGGATGGAGGTAGATGGATGTGGGAATCCCTAGGACTGCTGCTCCTCTTTACAGCACAAACCTGGGTCATCCAAGCGCAAAAACAAGGAAAAACTGGCGAACGAGGTGAACAAGCAAAGGAATCTAGGTCTACCTTGACAACAGGATGTTAAATTAATTTTCTTGATATAAATGACCAAGGGGTACATGTATTGAAACCTATTTGGCATCCAGAACTTCCCCTTGCTTGAACTGCAGCACTGCTTGTGCAAGGCACACAGGATCAGACCGACAATGCCGAGCTCGGATTATAGTATTACAGTTGTATTCATGGCTAAGAACCCAGTGTAATACTCTGAACAACTCCTTCTCTGCTGAGCAGAGGGCAGCTGCAAGAGTCAATATCGTCTTGTCTTTTGTATTTTAATTATATTCTCCTCAGCAACAAAATCACTGTAAGGAAGAGAGAAAGTGTATTCTGTCTTTTACATAATGATGCGACTAAAAAAAGGTCAACTGGTTGGTGAATACTAATGAGGGTATCTAAAATGGGTTGTGTTCACTGTGCTCAAAAGCAGATAAATACAAACATTGATTGTCTTCTTTTAACGTTTATTAAAAACCAAAGATGCTTTTGTTAGTATGGCAAATGCAAAAGTACTGTAGGAAAAATGTAATAGCTTTTAGGAATGCAAGATAATGTCAGAGGGATAATAGTCTTTAATGTATATCTCAGGTGATACATTTAACCCATTAAATCTCTTGTTATGCAGGATAGTTCCCACCATCATGAAACACAGAGAGCTCCTCTGCTGCTCTTGTTCTGTATTAGTATTTTGACAAGATGCCAGAAGGCAAAAAGCTCCTGAGAACTGTTTGAAAATAGAGCAAAAGAATGGAAGTTGCTAAGAAAAAAGAATTAAATTATCAATGTCTCCTGAAAGCATGAATATAAATATTTTAAATGCATTTAAAGCACTTGAATTTAGGTTGAAATTATCTTTAAGTATTTTTTTTCTAATATGCACCAAACCACTTTATCTAAAAACCCCAAATATTGATATGATTGCAATAATGAAAATATGATAAACCACCCCTTCATTTCAAGCAATGAGATTGTAGATAGAAGGAGCTGTCACTGTGGTGGTTATTAGTGGATTTGTATCTTCCTGGAGGAAAGCTCGGCTGAATTTGCAGTCAGGGGAAGTGTTACCATGAACTTTGCAGTAGCACCCAAAGCAGAACGAGCAGAGGGTGTGGAGCGGCAAGGACCTTGTGGGAAGGAGTGGAGGGATGCACAGAGTCCCTGCTGAGCTAATTGGGGGTGGCTTCCAGTGGTTGAAACGTGTGTGACTGCTGGATGTAAAGACTGAAACCTCCCCCCAGCTCTGACTTTGCCAAACTCCTGTCCCACAGTAGGGAACACTTCACTGTCACTGCAGATCTTCCTTCACCGTGGGATTCACAGCAGGTTTCATACAAACCTCTAGAGAAATACCTACAAATACCCAACCTGGCTTTGATTTTAATAATTGTAATTAAACAAGCAAGGTGAACAGGGCACATATATCAAAACAGGGGGAAAGTAAAAAGGGGGGGAGGGGGGGAAGCGCCTTTTGTTTCTCTAGAACATCTGGGCAAAAAGCCAGGCTCCACCAAAGTCATTGGCAAAACTCCCATTAACTTCAGTTGGGCAAAGCTTTCACTCCTGACCCCAGCAAAACTAACTGTAGGAAAAGGTGGCTAGTTCCTTATTTAAGTTTTTGCATTTCATTTGGCTTACAATCCAAGAAGAAAAATGGCAGAACCAAATAAACTGCTTTTGAACTGGTGTTTGGACGCATGAGAGCAGGAGAAGTGCATTCAGAGTTACATTTGGAGCTCCCTCAGCCTGGATGCAGGTGAGAAATTCCTAGTGGCTGGAGGAGGTTGTTTTTGAGGTAGGTGTGGAGGGCTGGATAGCATATCCCTGCAGGGAACGTGGCAACCACAAGCCCCAATCCCCGAGGCCGAGTACAAATGTCAGGCCCTGTCAGTATGGCAATATAACTCTATCAGCAACCTTCCTCACATGGATTCAGTTACACCAAAAATCTGTTTCCTGTTATAGCTGTTTCATTTCTATACAACTATACTCTCCACTTGCCTCAGGTTTTACCTGTTTATCCTTTTTTGTCTTACAACAACCACCTGTTACTGTGCTTGATCAGATCAAATGCACTGCAACAGCACATTTAAATTCTAAACTTTTGTCAGGAAAGCCTGAATTGAAACCTTTCCTGAAGTAAGGGAAGTTAACTTTTCTTTCCCTCCAGGTATCATTCCAGCTGCCAAAAGAGAAGCTATAGTCTTTCAGGTGGGAGTGTAAATGAGACAAGTGAGGTATGTAAGCCTGGGGAAATGAAATCTGGATTTACATGTACACATTACACTTGAATTTGTTTAAAAATTCCTCTTCCCATTAATTGTAAGAGTAGACTTAAAACACACTTTTCGTTTCAAGTAAAAAATTATTTTTTTTCCTTAAGGCGCTATTTTCTTTTACAGTCTTCAAATTCCATTTAAGTCTTTATAATTTTCCTCCCCAAAGAGTGATGGAAGGTGGTATGCAGTGATGGTATGGTACAGGAGTTGTATAAAAATAGTGTGTGACCCAGCCACAGAGCTGCTAATTGCCACTCTCATCAGTGAACATGACCAGCCTTGCTTCACTTGCTTTTTTCTATCGTGATCCTTTTTTCCTGAGTGGGCTGAGGAAATGAGTCACATCCAAAACAAGAGGGATAAAAACATTATGAGGAATTACCTTCTCCATACAGCCAAGGCCTTTGGTTAAATATTTTTATTTGGCTCTATACACAAAGAAAAAAGTTTACACATTAGAGAGGGAGCGATAAGCAATTAGTTACACAGTATCTAAGGATGTATAAAAACCTATAGACAGTTTATACAGCTGGGTAGGTGCTTTGTAAATTGCAAGTACAGCACTAAGGCCTATGACAGGATAAGTAACTGGATTAAGCTGTTATCAGCAATATTTCTAGGTAAATTAGTGCTTAATAGCATTTTTTTGTGTGTTTCACCACTGCTAATGGGCAAATCAAGTTCTAATTAAAACAGGAAAATAGGCTGATGCACCAAAACAGATCTGTGAGAGGGAAGGAAAAGTAAGGTGATGAGATAAAGTAATTTAAGTCAAAACTAACCCATCTTAATTGGTTTTACAATACTTTCACAATTTCAAGCGCTGTGATAAAACACCCTTTACTGAGATTGATTAAAGTGTTTTTTAAACTAAGGAAAAGTACAATCAGAATTAATTGCTGGTTTGGCCAACACAGCAGTTAACGTGTGATGTTTGCACAGCCCTCAGCTGGGGCTGGGGGAGAAAATCGGGCACTGACTCACGCCCAGGCTCAGGGAGTATCAGCTAATCGCTATCCACGGGAGCAGCTCCCTCTGTCCATCCTCCCGCTGCTCCACACGTGTGAGCGATTTTGAATTTGCATTACAGTAAACACACTACACCTGTAGTACTCATGATGGAAGGCCGGTGGGAAGCCTTTAACTGCGGCACGGAATTCTCAGGCGCCCAGTGAGAGGACTGGGTCGGCTTCTCTATTTTTGTTTAAGAAACTTGAGCTGCTCTCCC